>NC_088242.1:50379252-50679252 GCF_036934945.1 Oncorhynchus masou masou
GAGGGTAGCATAATTTGTCTGATTCTCTGTAATAATGGTATGGGAATAATAATGCCTTTTTTTGCATCAAACACATTTTTCAGTCACCTCATCTGAAGGACGATAGTGGATAAAGACGATAGTGGATAAAGACGGGTTAATGTTAAGCCCTGCATGTATTTTTAAAAAGATTCATGGAATGTAAGGCCCACACTAAACACCACACATTGGCTGCTTATGTAGGCTGAATGATAGAACAGCTACTTCCGTGCTAAAATGTTATGGGATGCATTTTCTCAATTGATTTAGATGGTAGGCCACTCTGGTAGGCCTACATTATGGTCAAATAGCCACAGTAGCCTACTTGGCCACTGTAACTTAAAGCGGGGACAGCCTCAGTGAATACGTGCTGAAAGTTGCACAAAATTCAAGTTTGCGCTCAGCAGAGGCATGTCTTGTGAGTATGCAGGCCATGGAAGAACTGGGACCTTTTCAGCTTCCAGGAATTGTGTACAGATCCTTGTGTCATGGGGCTGTGCATTATTATGCTGAAACATGAGGTAATGGCGGCGGATGCATGGCACGACAATGAGCCTCAGGATTTCGTCACAGTATCTCTGTGCATTCAAATTGCTATCTATAAAATGCAATTCTGTTCGAAGCTTATGCCTGCCCATACTATAATCACACCACCACCATGGGGCACTCTGTTCATGACGACATCAGCAAACCGCTCATGGTCTGCCATTTGCCTGGTACAGTTGAAACGTGTAAAGAGCACACTTCTTCAGCCATTTGCCCACTGAAGTCGGTTACGATGCTGAACTGCAGTCAGGTTAAGACTGGGGTGAGGACAATGAGCACGCAAATAAGCTTCCCTGAGATGGGTTCTGACAGTTTGTGCTGAAATTCTTTGGTTGTGCAAACCCAGTTTCAGTAGCTATCCGGGTGGCTGGTCTCAGAGGATCCCACAAGTGAAGAAGCCGGATGTGGAGGTCCTGGGCTGGCATGGTCTGCGGTTGTGAGGCCGGTTGGATGTACTGCTAAATTCTCTAAAACAATGTTGGTGGCAACAGCTCTGGTGGACATTCCAGCAGTCAGCATGCCAATTGCACGATCCCTCAAAACTTGAGACATCTGTGGCATTGTTGTGTGACAAAACTGCACATTTTAGAATGGCCTTTTATTATACCCAACAAGGTGCACCTGTGTAATTATCATGCTGTTTAATCACCTTCATGATATGCCACGTCTGTCAGATAGATGGATTATCTTGGCAGAGGAGAAATGCTCACTAGCAGGGATGTAAAAAAAATTGTGCACAACATTTTGGAGAAATAAGCTTTTTGTGCGTATGGAAATGTTATTTTAGCTCATGTAACATTGGACCAACAATTTACATGTTACTTTTATTCAGTATACATTTACCAGCGTTGACATGATTCGTGCTGCACCAATGTGGAGCAAAATGTATTTTCCAAGACAACAGTCACTTAAAATATTTAGGCACTGATTAATGTATTGAGAAAATCAGGGTTGGAAATTTCCTTGGCATTACCAAAGACAAAATATCTACTATGAGGTTGCATACACACATGCCAAAATTCAGCACAACGCAAAAAGAATGCAAATAAAGTTTATTTTCTGATATTTTATATAACACTTTTATTTACAGGGACGATACACAATTTCTGTCAAAGTAAAACATTTTATCCAAAGGATTAAAATAATGAAAGTGCTTATATGGGTCAAGGTATCACAACGATAAAGCCAGCAAACAGTGGCAAAAAAAAGACGGAAAAAAAGAGTGCTGGCTTTACACATGACATAACAAAACATCCATTTCTCGTCTACAGTCTAGGGAAACAGGTAACGGATGTTTATGAGGTGTTGGATGAACAACACTGGATTGTATTTACACCAACGTGAGCCGATGAATTCAAGTGGTCCATGCAGACAGGAGGAAAGATGTTGACAAAGAAGCAATGGCCAGCACACAGCAGCAACAGAAACAGCTGGCTACGTGAACTGCAAGTAGTTTCCAATGTGTTCCCTTGGCCATACGAGTTCTTGTAGAGCTGAATAGTTTGACCCAATTTCAACTATAAGTGGTGAGCATCCCTTTACAAAGCAGTACATCAAAATGCTGCATTATAGTTTCACTAAATGTTCAAACTGAGTGGACATATTTCTGACATTTTTCTCCATCTATCCACCAAAAGCAAACCTGTCCCAACGTCATTGTCCACACTGTTTTTTTCCAACTAAAAGTTGCTGGAGTCACACAATGAAGTCGTGTAGGCTATACAAACTACTAAATGCACACAGAAAATGTCTGGGAGTGGTAGTAGTTACTCAACACTTTTGGCTAACGAGTAAGAGCCTTTGTAAATATTCAAGAGGGGTACTAAATATACTGTACATAGAATGATAGTCTAATGCAGGGTTTCCCAAACTTGGTCCCCTGGACCCCAAGGGGTACATGTTTTGGTTTTTGCCCGACCACTACACAGCTGATTCAAATGATCAACTAATCATCAAGCTTTGACAATTTGAATTAGCTGTGAAGTGTTAGGGCAAAAACCAAAACGTGCACCCAGTTTGTGAAACGTTGGTCAAATAGATATAAAACAATTTCTTAACACTATTTCCACAAATATTCTCCTCTACCACGTTCAAATTCCTAACTATACTTGATGTAAACTGTGAGCAATAAGCTTCCAAATCTGTTCAGTGCTTGAATTATTATTATTATTGATTGTTTTACATACTGTCTTCTCAAGTGTTTTCATTAGCTACTTACTTTAACTCAACAAAGTAGCAATGACCAGCACTTAGGTCACAGCATCAACAAAAACACCTAGCTCCCACCACAGGTGCCTACCCAGTTGCAAGCTGTTGCAGGCCATAGAGAAACCTTTCAAAATGTTGTGCAATGGAAAACAAAAACAAGTGCAGATCAGTGGAGGCTGGTGGGGGGAGCTATAGGAGGACAGGCTCATTGTAATGGCTCCCAAGTGGTACGGCAGTCTAAAGCACTGCATCTCAGTGCTAGAGGCGTCACTGCAGACCCTGGTTCGATCCCGGGCTGTATCACAACCGGCTGTGATCGGGAGTACCATAGGGCGGCGCACAATTAGCCCAGCGTCTTCCGGGTTAGGGGAGGCCAGGGTAGGCAGCCATTGTAAATAAGAATTTGTTCTTAACTGACTTGCCTAGTTAAATAAAAGGTAAAATAAAAAACGTTAAAAAAATGGCTGGAATGGAATGAAGGAACGGAGTCAAATGTGGTTTCCATGTGTTTGATACCGTTCCATTAATTCCATTCCAGCCATTACAATGAGCCCATCCTCCAATAGCTCATCCCATCAGCCACAAACTGGTTCAGATAGTACCTCCCCATTTCAAACCGCTTTCTTCCATTTCATGCCTGATGAACACAACCCAAGTGATGTGGATACTGACTTTGCCCCTGTCCTCAGGAGCCAGTGCAGTCAGTGTACGTGGTGACCATGTTCCCCCTGCGTTGTGTCACTGTTCTGCAGTGTTGCTTCGCTGTAGTACTCTGAAACCTGCTCTCAGTCTGCTTAGTAGTGTCCCTGTGAAAAGTAAACTTCTTCATGTCGTTAAACATGCCGTCAAAGCCACCACCACCCGCTGCTCCAAAAGCCCCCTGGGAGTGTCTCTTGTGTCTGCTGTGATGGGCCTCCTGGTGGGCCCGGAAGTGATCCTCGAAGTGCCTCTTGTGACGGGCGTGCCGGTTCTGGCTGTAAATATCAAAGTCCTTGAACATGTCGCCAAAGTTGAAGGGCTGGTGGACGTTTGGACCGTTTCTGCCTTTGGTTCCATCATTATGGAATGTGCCATGTCCAAACTGGTCATACTCTTGTCTCCTCTTCTCGTCTGACAATGTTTCATATGCTGTAGATGAGAGAGTTGCAAAAAAGTGTTTCAGATCATACCAATGATTCTATTAGCAGTAGTGTAAAAAACAAAAACAAAAAAAAACACAATAAGAAAGAAAGAAAGCGCTGGAACGTGAGTAGACATTTCCATAAATAAAGGCACGGCAGTAAAGTATCAACCTGTAACAGGAATATTTAAGATGACTAAACTTCATATCTAATTTGGCATGATCAACACAATGTTTAGCATATTTAAGAGTTTTTGTAATAGAAAATACTTTGCAGTTACACTCAAGGTGTGGGTTGATGGCTGCTAGACTGGAAGCCAAATGTTAGGGATTCTCATATCTGTTGATGGCGATTGACTCCAGACAGGAGGTACATGGACGCACTGTTGTATTGCATTGATGACATTCTGAACACTGTGCGATTCTGTAGCAGCCTGACAAAGTCACTGCCTTTTTTGTTTTGACTACCTACAGAACACTTGGCACTTTTTGATTAGGATATAGGGGTCTGCTCAGAGAAGGCCAGTTAGACATGTTCCTCTGCTTGTGCTGGACTTGCAACTTATAATAAACCAGATTGACTCTTAATTTACATTATCCGGGACTGCTCTTCTCCTTTGTTCACCTGGAAATCCATATTACGCTTACCCTCAGCAATGTCTCTGAACTTTGTCTCAGCATCTGGGCTCTTGTTCTTGTCTGGGTGATACTTCATAGCCAGCTTGTGAAAAGCCTTCTTTATCTGACGCTCGTTGGCATCTTTCGGCACTCCCAATATGTCATAGTAGTCCTTTTTGGCCAGTATTAACTCTGTTATTATCAGGATACAAACTGCAAATGCGAAGGCTGACTGTGAAGTTGCCATGGTGCTGGTGGCTTCTGTAGAGTAAATATGGGAGGAGAAGAACAGTTGACGCTACAATACAGCACACGCGTGTAAAAAACGTACAATGCATCAACTGAGACCACAGTACCCTGTATTATTTATGCAAAGGAGTAGGCAGAAAAGGTATACTACTAGCATTGATGTAATCTCCAACCTAAATACCCCACTGTTCCCACATCATGTAGTTTCAGTTAATCGTGTGACACATTTCACTATCAACCGTTTCTTGAGTTGAGAAAAGTGATATCACACGTACTCCGATCATCTGCATCTTGACGAAACTAGTTAACAGTATTGATGGAGACAGGCAGGCAGATTGAGCCTGGTTGAACTAGCTAACGTTAGCTACGACAACTCAGTTAACCTGAACTGACACTATATTAGCGATATTTTGTATTTTTTTCATTCATCCAAAGGGGACAACACACGACACATTGCTGGTAATGATGTTGGCTCTCTTATATAACGTTAGCTAACGTTTGCTAATTAATGTTAGCTGATGGTTAGTTCACAATTTAACGCTAGCAAGCTTGATTGCCAAAAAACAATGATTTAATGACCCTAATCATGGAGTTATGCGAAGAGTCAAAACTGCAACAATACAGTTTTACTTACATTTTTTGCTGAATTGCGAAGGATAACTTCAGTTAATAAGTCGCACTATTTTTTATATTTTGATGCTCCATCGCGCCAACTACTGGATGCGAAGGGGAAAAAGAGGGGAAATCGAAAACGGAATTAAACTGAAACCAAAGACAGTAACTACAGTATGAAGAACACTAGATGCATCCTAATTAAGAAAAAAAAAACATGATTTTACAATGAGTGGATAGAGAAAGGTATCTGGTATTTTCCGGTTAAAGGGTTCTACATGGAACCCAATAGGGTTTTACTTGGAACCAAAAAGAGTTCTTCAAAGGGTTCTCCTATGGGGACAACCAAATAACCCTTTTAGGTTCTTGTAACAGCTGTTGGTGGAAGAAGGTGAGGACAAAGGTGCAGCGTGGTACGTGTTCGTCATTTTTATTAAATAGAACTGAACACTAAATGCAGAGGAACAACCGAAACAGCTCCGCCAAAACTCATGTGGGAAAAGGCTACCTAAGTACGGTTCTCAATCAGAGACAACTATAGACAGCTGCCTCTGATTGAGAACCACACGGCCAAACAACAAAGAAAAACAAAACATAGAAAATGAACATAGAATGTCCACCCTATTCACACCCTGGTTAACCAAAATAGAGAATAAAAGCCACTCTATGGTCAGGGCGTGACCGTTCTAGATAGCGCCTTTCTTTGTAAGTGCAGTCATCCAAGAAATAACACCATATCAGTCAATTGAAATAAATTCATTAGGCCTTAATCTATGGATTTCACATGACAGGGTAGGGGCACAGCCATGGGTGAGCCTGGGAGGACATAGGCCCGCCCACCTGGGAGTCAAGGCCCAGCTAATCAGAATATGTTTTTCCCCCACAAAAGGGCTTTATTACAAACAGAAATACTTGTTAGTTTCATCAGCTGTCCAGATCTCAGACAGTCCCACAAGTGAAGAAGCCAGATGTGGAGGTCCTGAGCTGGCGTGGTTACACGTGGTCTGCGGTTGTGAGGCCAGTTGGCCTACTGCCAAATTCTCTAAAATGACGTTGGAGGTGGCTTATGGTAGAGAAATCAACATTCAATTTTCTGGCAACAGCTCTGGTGGACATTCATGCAGCCAGCATGCCAGTTGCATGCTCCCTCAAAACTTGAGACATCTGTGGCATTGTGCTGTTTAATCAGTTTCTTGATATGCCACACCTGGCAGGAGGACGGACTATGGAACATTTCTGGGATCTTTTATTTCAGCTCATGAAACCTGGGACCAACACTTTACATGTTGTGTTTATATTTTTGTTCAGTGCACTTAAGCTAGAACCATTTATCAACATGCTCCACCTTATAATATTATTTATCTTGTGTAAAGTAATAATTATCTTTAGTTTACATTTTTTGTAACGTTATTTTAACATTATGTACTATGCAAAGCTGCAAAAATTATTGATTTCGTATCATACACATAGCGTCTTAACGCATTTTATTTTGAACACTAAATCAGAAAACTGGAAGTCTTAATGTTGCTGCCATGGTGCTAATGAAACTAGGCCTAACCCGAAGTGGAATTGTGATGTTTATTTGTGTTTCTTCCACCCAGAGGGAGCGGCTGCTCTGAGCCATGCATCCTCGGGTCAAGATCTATTTATTACTTTGCTCTTAGGAACAGGGCACCATTGAAAGGAGGGATTTCTGGGTTAGCGTTAAGGGTGGAGATGACGCCCGTCATTTGGTGCAACGCAGACCCGGTGCGGAGCGTGGTGAAACAGAGGTGTCAGAGACTGTCCTTTTGAGTTGCGAATTAGAGTCTTTACCGACAAAGTCATGTTAGGACATATCAGTTACAGAGGAGGCTGGTAGGAGGAGCTATAGGAGGACGGGCTATTTGTAATGGCTGGAATGGAATGATTGGAACGGAGTCAAACATGTGGTTTCCATATGTTTGATGTGTTTGAAAATGTTCCATTTAATCCATTCCAGCCATTTCAATGAGCCCATCCTCCTATAGCTCATCCCACTAGCCTCCACTGATCAGTTATCCTGTTAGAGCTTTTGTGCTGAATCCACTACAGTGTTTCAGGCAGTGTGTTCAATCTGTCCATCCTGATCAAGTCCTCTCGCCCTAAATCCTTCATTTTGACACCACCTCACATCAGAGCAGCATGCAGTACAGCATTGTTTTTGCCTTCATAATCATGTTGTGTGTGGTGAGATTCTGGGGCAGCTGATTTGCATGTGTTGTTTTTCTATGCAGGGTCTAGAATGGCACCCTACACCTTATAGTGCACTTCTTTTGAACAGGGCCGAGTGCCCATTGGGCTCTGGTCCAAAGTAGAGGTCGACCGATTAATCGGAATTGCCGATTAATTAGGGCCGATTTCAAGGTTTCATAACAATCGGAAATCTGTATTTTTGGACACCCAATATTTTTTTTAACACCTTTTATTTAATCTTTAGTTAACTAGGCAAGTCAGTTAAGAACACCTTCTTATTTTCAATGACGGCCTAGCAACGGTGGGTTAACTGTCTCGTTCAGGGGCAGAACGACAGATTTTTACCTTGCCAGGTTGGGGGATTGAATCTTGCAACCTTACAGTTAACTTGTCCAATGCTCTAACCACCTGATTACATTGCACTCCACGAGGAGACTGCCTGTTACGCGAATGCAGTAAGCCAAGGTAAGTTGCTAGCTAGCATTAAACTTATCTTATAAAAAACAATCAATCAATCATAATCACTAGTTAACTACACATGGTGTAGTTCAAGCCTATCAACTCCCGAGATTAGGCTGGTGTAACCGATGTGAAATGTCTAGCTAGTTAGCGGGGTGCGTGCTAATAGCGTTTCAAACGTCACTTGCTCTGAGACTTGGAGTAGTTATTCCCTTTTCTCTGCAAGGGCCATGGCATTTGTGGAGCGATGAGTAACGCTGCTTCGAGAGTGGCTGTTGTCGTTGTGTTCCTGGTTCGAGCCCAGGTAGGAGCGAGGAGAGGGACAGAAGCTATACTCTTACACTGGCAATACTAAAGTGCCTATAAGAACATCCAATAGTCAAAGGTTAATGAAATACAAATGGTATAGAGAGAAATAGTCCTATAATAACTACAATCTAAAACTTCTTACCTGGGAATATTGAAGACTCATGTTAAAAGGAACCACCAGCTTTCATTTGTTCTCATGTTCTGAGCAAGGAACTTAAACGTTAGCTTTCTTACATGGAACATATTGCACTTTTACTTTCTTCTCCAACACTTTGTATTTGCATCATTTAAACCGAATTGAACATGTTTCATTATTTATTTGAGACTAAATTGATTTTATTGATGTATTATATTAAGTTAAAATAAGTGTTCATTCAGTATAGTTGTAATTGTCATTATTACAAATACATTTTTAAAAATCGTCCGATTAATCGGTATCTGCCTTTTTTTGGTCCCCCAATAACCGGTAACGGTATCGGCGTTGAAAAATTATAATCGGTCGACCTCTAGTCAAAAGTAGTACACTATTTAATAGGGTGCCATTTGGGACACAACCTTAAGCTCTCTGATGCCTTCCTAAATGTCAAGTTTTGCTATGGCAACAGCATAGCGTACATAATGTTATATAGGATGAGTCAGTCAATGAGAGAACTGTCTTACTATGTAGTAGGGATGTCAAACGTTCAGCCTGCTGCACAGACCTTATGGATGCTCTAATCTAGAGTGCTTGGTTAAACTGTGCTAGGAGCATTTTTTACTCTCATGATTAAATTAGGAATAAATAAATGTCATTGTTGTGAAAATGTGTGTGTGCTTTATTTACTATGATCATAAATTAACATATTGAATTACTTTGACATATTTAATTATGTTATATTACTCACATTTCCTTATGGTGGAGAAAACGGGTTACTACTTTACAGAAGCTTGCTTTTTTTTGCTTCAGATTGGGGATCTTTAGTTTGCAGTCATCACCAATACATTAAAATCAATTGCTTTAAACAGATTCATATATTTGGTTTGGTACTGTTGATTTTGTTATACTCGCCTGTCTGTTGCAAGACTTGTTGTTATTGATTTGGACATGCTAAAACTGTGTTTTGACATTGGGCTATTTATCAAAATTTCTTGTCAACAGGAAGCAGCGACAGAATCATTTTCAACTTAAGTTTTAGGGATATAAACGTAAACATTAATTTCCAATGGTATAGATCTTAATCAGGTAAAAACTGCAGAATTATGTCCAAAAACGAGATGTGATTGATTTATTTAGATGATTTGCCAGAAATCACCACAAACGAGTTTGCACTGCCCTGTTTGTTCCCTTATCATATAGGCTATTTATATTACAGATAGCCTTCTCTGTAGGGACTTTTCGTTTGGACTCTTAACCCATTTTAACCCAGGGCCTTTGTTTCTGGCCTTGCATAAAAACTAGCAATGTAGAACTGAATAACTGAGTGTATGTTCACCATGTAGTATTACCGTGCCTACTTTGTCTCCGACAGGCTGAGAATCCGTCTCTGCAAGCAGAGGTCAGGGAGGCCCTCACTCTGGTGGGTTATAACAACCCTGTTAAAGGCCGAGGCATCGGGGTTCGATGGAGGGCGAATCAGGTACAGTAATATGTGTCTGTGTGTTTTTTTTGTGTCTGTGTGGTTTGTCAAACGGTCACTGCGTTGAAGTTTATCCAATGTTCTCCATTGACTGCGTGTGTGGCACTGGCGGATGTTATTACCAGTCTCTGTGCCAGACTGACTGACTCTGCTACCTAATACCCATGGCCTGTTCAGCAACAACCCCTCGCCCCTACAGCCCAGAGTCTAGACACTTGTGGAGATCTGAGTGGGATTTATGGTGGTGACATGGTGAGAGCTCCACCTTACCCTCTGAAAGGCTTGGTGGAAGGTATTGCTTACACCTGTCCAATCCTCTCAGATCTCCATAAGTGTCTATGAATAGCGGCTAGGGGTGGCTTCTGGGCAGGACCCCCACAACCCTCCGGGTGTGTGGTGGACCTTCTACTGTACATCACGACTTGAGGCATTGGTTGGTTGTTACATTCCATTGCTATACACACACATGGATTTGCACAGGTGTAAGCTGGACACACCCACAGCATTTACATGTCTACTATTCACACCCTTGATTCATTCCAGCTAGTTAGATGTGCAACCACTGACTAAATATAGCCAGGGCATATCTCTAGATAGATACTGTTGTTTCGGCTGTATGGCATCATTGAATAAGATTACCAATGGTTAGTTAGGTAACTAGAATATATGAGTTAGCTAACTATTTACAGTAACAGCAGTTCATTAATAAGTCAATACACACTAAATGTTAAGCAGATGTTTAGAAATCTTACTTTGTCTTAGCACAGTGGCATGGTATGGGGAGCTATTAATTGATGAATTAATAGATTCATATAATGGCATTAGAAGGGTGAACTACTTTGAAAGTACAGGAAGTGTTGGCTGTGCACTTAACCAATGACAGGCATTCCACATTTCACCCCACCCACATGTGAAAATTGAAATATCAAGTGGTGTGTTTTGATTTAATATGCAGTTATATTTTGAAAAATGAATAAACAGGCAGTTCCCGATTGCTCCATTTTAAGTCGGGAAAAAATGATCAAAACATATACAGACGGTAATCTTACCTCAGGAACATGTTGTCCAAGACATAGATTAATTATCTTCACCGACTTAACAGCGTAGACACCAACATGTCGGTCAATTCTCCAGATCAACATTAATTACCACACTTTGGCTGTTGTTCAATCATGTGCATCATCACACCAGCTCTTTATCACTTGTCTGTCATTCAGGAAAACATTTCCTGAATCAGCTGATGTTGCACTATAATTTCCCCACATAACTAAACAGCAAGACATCAAATGCGCATTAATCAACTGTTATGCATAATTATTGAAGAACCCCATGAAAACTTCTTATGGCTGGAGGCAGTATTGGGTAGCTTGGCTGAATAAGGTGCCCAGAGTAAACTGCCTGCTACTCAGTTCCAGTTGCTAATATATGCATAGTATTAGTGTATTTGGATAGAAAACACTCTGAAGTTTCTAAAACTGTTTGAATGATGTCTGTGAGTATAACAGAACTCATATGGCAGGCAAAAGTCTGAGACAAAATCTAACCAGGAAGTGAGAAATCTGAGCTTGGTCGTTTTTCAACACATTCCCTTATTGAAGATACAGTGGGATATTGGTCATGTTGCACTTCCTAAGGCTTCCACTAGATGTCAACAGTCTTTAGAACCTAGTTTGATGCTTCTACTGTAAAGTGGGGCAAATGAGAGGGGAATGAGTCAGAGGTCTGGCAGAATGCTTTGAGCTCGTGACGCTCGTTCACGTGAGAGCGAGCTCTGTTCCATCGCAATTCTACTGACAAAGGAATTCTCCGGTTGGAACATTATTGAAGATTTATGTTAAAAACATCCTAAAGATTGATTCTATACATTGTTTGACATGTTTCTACGGACTGTAACGGAACTTTTTGACATTTTGTCTGCTCCTAGTGAATGCGCTTTGTGACTTTGGATTTGTTTACAAAACACACTAACAAAAGTAGCTATTTGGACATAAATGATGGACATTATCTAACATAACAAACATTTATTGTGGAACTGGGATTCCTGGGAGTGCATTCTGATGAAGATCATCAAGGTAAGTGAATATTTATAATGCTATTTCTGACTAATGTTGACTGCACAATATGGCGGATAACTTTTTGGCTTGTTTGGTCTCTGAGCGCCGTACTCAGATTATAGCATGGTTTGCTTTTTCCGTGAAGCTTTTTTGAAATCTGACACAGCGGTTGCATTAAGGAGAAGTGTATCTAAAGTTCCATGCAAAACACTTGTATTTTCATAAACATTTATAATGAGTATTTCTGTAAATCTCTGCAAAATCATTGGATGTTTTTGGAACTACTGAACATAACGTGCCAATGTATACTGAGATCTTTTTATATAAATGTGAACTTTATCGAACAAAACATATATGTATTGTTTAACATGAAGTCCTATGAGTGTCATCTGATGAAGATCATCAAAGGTTAGTGATTCATTTTTATCTCTATTTCTAATTTTTTTGACTCCTCTCTTTGGCTGGAAAAATGGCTGTGTTTTTCTGTGACTTGGCTCAGACCTAACATAATCGTTTGTGGTGCTTTCACTGTGAAGCCTATTTGAAATTGGACAATGTGGTGGGATTAACAAGAAGTGTATCATTAAAATGGTGAGAAATACTTCTATGTTTGAGGAATTTAATTATGGGATTTCTGTTGTTTTGAATTTGGCGCCCTGCACTTTCACTGGCTGTTGTCATATCGATCCCGTTAGAGGAATCTCAGCCCTAAGAAGTTTTAATGACCGTATTGATTTTTGGTTTGATATCATCTTGTTAAAGTTACTCTTTCTGTTAAAAACATTTGATTTTGCAATCCATACATTATTTTGGATGTGTGCCCATGAAAACTGTTTTCACTATATAACATAGGGAGATACGAAATATGAGGTTACAGTGCACTTCCGAGATCTCCATACAATGTTAAATTCATTTGTTAAATGCTTAGTATATGATATAATGACAAGCACCAGTATCATTTACATTGACATTTTAGTCATTTAGTAGATGCTCTTATCCAGAGCGACTTACATAAATGTATGGAAAGAAAGGTAGTGTTTTATGTCACATGAGTTTGTCCAAATCTGTGAAGACTCCAAGCCTGAGAAAGGGTTTAAACATAGGCTTTGATTCAACTCATTAATTATATTGAATGTATCTGTTTTTATAGCTTAATGTTTTCACATGAAAAAAATATTAATTATTATTAATGACTTTGTAACAGCTTCAAGCAGTTGTTCACTACAAGAAATGCTCACTGGTACCCTAGTTTATAGAAGGACCCATGTACGTACACACACACACACACACACACACATACAGATACACATAAGATAGAGGACCCTGCAGCCTACTTACTGTAGTGTGGAGCAGCAACAGTTGAGACTGTGCAAAAATAGGTGACTTGATCTGTTAAATAAATTCCAAAGGTATATATAAAGCACATTTTACATCAGCAGTTGTCACAAAGTGCTATACTGAAACCCAGCCTAAAACCCCAAAAAGCAAGCAATGCAGATGTAGAAGCACGGTGGCTAGGAAAAACTCCCTAGAAAGGCAATAACCTAGGACGAAACCTAGAGAGGAACCAGGCTCTGAAGGGTGGCCAGGCCTCTTCTGGCTTTGCCAGGTGAAGATTAAAAGAGTACATGGCCACATCCAAGATGTTCAAATGTTCATAGATGACCAACAGGGTCAAATAATAATCACATTGGTTGTAGAGGGCGCAACAGGTCACCACCTCAGTTGTAAATGTTAGTTGGCTTTTCACAGCCAGGAGTCATCAGGCCAGGTAGTCATGAGGCATGGTCCTAGGGCTCAGGTCCTCCTGGAGGGGAGGGAGAGAGGGAAGTGATGAGAAGACTGTGATCAGAGAAGACTGGATCCAGAGGTTGTATTTACAAAATATACAAGTAAATGAAAAACACGAGGACTAAGGCAAGATGCCTCAAACAAACTGCAAAATGTCCATAAACTCACACATCTGAGATGAATATGGCAGAGTTATACAAACAGCATGCTGTCTGACAAGCAGCCCTCCATGAATGCGGAGAACAAGGATCCTAAATGGACCTTCCCTAACCTGGCATAAACCCTTCTCACCTTTAAACAGAAATTCTCAATGACAACGGCTGATTGTTAACTCATTAATGAAAACAAAGACATTATTTTCACAAACATTAATGTTTTAGCGTAACAATGAAACACCCCTTAAACGGGATAAACCAAGTACAAATAGTGGTGAGTAGAACAAGTTGGCGATAGAACAGAAGAATTACGAATGCTAAATATTTCTAAATAAATGACATTATTACCAGACATTGGCATTTGTGTTCTTTACATGATACAATGCACCGTTTAAGGCAATTAGTGAAATCATAGTCTATTTAGCAAGCAAATGTTTGTACCATACGATCAGTCTGTTCGTGTAGGGATAAATTGAGGGAAATTTCCAGACATGGCAATGGCTCAAAGACACATTGTCACACACACTCTATAACCCAGATATCAAGTAGGACCTGACACCACAGATGTAATCAAACAGTTGGTTGATGGGTTTGCCTGTCAGGGCTTCCAGATTCTGCAGAGTCTGAAGGGCAATCAGTCCCCTGGAGAGTAGAAGACACACACACAAGCACACACACACATGGGTTGTAAGGCCAGGACGATATCAGTATTGTGACATTTTTTCCATGGCAAAAATGAAAACACGAAGCAGACCAAACTCTTTGGTCCTTTAACACGAGAACCGCCATATACCAATGGCCACTGAAGTTTGATTTTGTAAATAAATAAAAAATCAGCCCCGAAACAAGTATGTCCTGCTCCTTTCCGAACTTTTTAAGTGTTTATATTTTACACTGCTCATTTGTCAGAATTTTGAAATCAGACACTGAAAAGTAGTTTTTTCACACCTACGGTATTCCCAACTTAACCACCAAGCAGTGTGCTGAAAAACATTGGTACCCAGCCAGACGCTAATGCGTCTCTCTCTCTCTCCTCACTGAATTAATGACAAATGGATGAATGGGCAATAGTTGTGCACTGTACTTCACAATTGAATTTAAATTAGGCCTAACTGAATGGTAAGGTTGATTTAATTTAGAAAGACAATAGTGTAATGAAGAGTTTGTGCTATGCCTATTTATCAGTAGCAAATCATTTGACCGTGCATTTGGGGTTGATACCATTCTCTTTTATGTTTTACTTTGTAAAAAGAAGCCGTTATGGGACTGTTTTTTTTATTTACTGTAACAGCTACTAATCACATGTATTGTCCAAAACATATCCTTGACTCTATCCAGCGACGCAAATGAAGCCAGCCCACTGATTGAAGGACAAATGGATGGAATGGACAGTAATTATGCACCTTACTTCACAAACAAATTTAAATTAGGCCTAACTGAATGATGAGGGTGATGAGGTTGATTTAGTTTAGAACAACAATAGTGTAATGACGAGGTTGTGTTATGCCTATTATTAGGGTTGGTGCTCATGTTAATAATTTGACCGCGTGGCTCGCAGGTTGATAGCATTCTCTTTTACGCTTGACTTTGTGAAAAGAAGCTATAACTGTTTTATTTACTGTAACTACTACTAATCACATGTATTGTAAGGGAAATGAAAACATGCTATGTGTTGCAGTAGGCCTTCAGAATGATGCAAAACATATCCATGGCTATATCTAAGTTGATGAGCGGGAAACAATCGATGCCAGTCAGCCTACACAGCCAGCCCATCGAGACTACACCTAAACTATACCCACATATTTTTGTTACACATAAGAGTTAGCCTATAGACAATATTCAATTAACAATAATCTGATGAGTGACAATATTGGGCCTATCAGTAATTTACAGATGCAGGGAAAGGAGCATCACATATATCACATATCAAATCCTCCTTCAGAGTCACATGCAGGTAAAACATTTGGATTGCACTTACCTTCGTCAAATGACACTCGTAATTCAAGAGGTGCAGCTCTATTCCCAAATGTAAATTTTTACAAGAATATCCGTGCTGTCCATGCATTCAGCACATGAACACTTGCGGAGCAGCATTGCTCTGGCCACTAAGCAAAAACTAGTAACATAATAAACGTAGAATTAAAATATACTATTCTGTCATCAATGGATGGATGGGCAATAGAAACTGATAATGGTGCAGGTGACGTCATTGAACTGAATAATGAGGGGGGGTGAAGAGGGTGATTGAATTTAGAATAGTGTAACTTTGATGAAGTATTGTGGGCATTGTGAGCAGTCAAATTATTTTATTATGAAAGGCTGGAAATGGTAAATATTGTACATTTCCCCTTGGAACCTCTCCGCAAAAAAACAAACAGAACAGTTCCAACTGAGATGGTGATCGCAACTGCCACGGTGAGACAGGAATCTGGGAGGGATGACACGGTTTGGATAGAAAAGAGTAATGAGTTTATGTGATGTGCCGATGTTGCAGCACACCAGAGATTACAATGTTGTTTTTGCACACTTGTATGTCTGTAGGACACTCGGAGGAAACAGCATGGATGTGGAGTCATGGTTTGATAGGTATGTGGTGGCCTTTTTCTGAGAGACCATGCCATGCAACCGCTTCAGGGAGATTACACGACCCCTGCGACAGGTGCACACGAAACAAGGTCCATGAAAACTGTATGCAGTGCAACCGATTGGTTTGTAGGGCTTGCTAACTCAAAGCCCCGAAGCTGTGTGCTGACTGTGGACCCAAAGCATAAAGAGAAGACAAGATTGATTAATGCAGTACAGTGTCCGATACAATCAAAAAATTACTGTGTTTATATCTTGTCATGAATATACTGCCAATCAGAGCTGTGTATGTAAATATATTCAGATTTGTTTCCTAACACCCACACAATCAGACTGAGCATTTCAATGCTCAGGAAAATAAAGGATTGCATTTTTATTTTGGAGGTATTTTAACACACACAGTGATTTATCAAAAATACAGAGATTATTTAAATACAATTACCAAAACTGCATGGGGGCTTTAATAGTTGTCAAATGCTTAATTCCTCGGTGCTTGGGAGAATCACAATTTAATTTCCTTGATTTGTCACATCCTCTCTCATCGTCTCCTTCTCAAAACCCATTGGATGAGAAGGTCAGAGGTCCTTCCTTTTCATGTATTTTTGTCTCAATTATAAAAGTAAAAAAAATCTGTCTGTGAACACATTGAACAATAGTGCAATGTTGCATACAGCGTTTTTAAGGAGACATATAAAACAGGCCTGCTGAAACTCTTGAGTCCTACTTGGATATACCTGGGCACCCTATTCTGCACATGGGTATTTTCTGAGCCTACTGCTGCTTTCATCCTTCCACTTGACATTTTGTCTTGGATGTTTTTGGACTACTGTCAAACTTGAACTCCACTTGGATATAGTCTTTTGGACTCTCCTGCAGCCCGGTGTAGTGCTTGCCACCCTACCGGCTTTCCACCGGCCTGTACTGTAAACTACTCCCCCTCCAATGTGCTTCTTTCCTGGCTATCATACTGGTAACACGGCCTCCATTGCATTGCTGTTTTGATGGGCCCCAGCATTTAATTGCACTGTGTAAATCACCGCTCTCTCCTTGCTGTTGTTATGCTGGCAAGTTTTGTGCCTTGGTTGTGTTCATTGTGGGTCCTAGTGCTGACTGTATTTTAGTCTGTGGTTGGGTTCTGGCCTGTTGCCTATAACTGTGGGGATCCCACAAACTGTGTGATTCAATCTAACTATCACACTGTGTGGATTGATTGACTTTTAGCTGATTCCTCTCCAACCTATCTTTTTTTCCAACTTTCCACCGCACAGATAAACTGAACTTTTCCATATTGGCTGCTACCACCTTCAGAGACTACGGTGTATGTTTCATCCCATGTAGGAGCTGCACCTATTTTGGACAGTTTTGGGATAATTGGCCAGACAAATTTCCGGTGAGCAAACTGTCAGCTTATTCAGGAATGTATATCTGAGCTGGACGTCCAGAGTAAACACATTGAGACATTGCATTGTATCCTGGATAGGTCACAATCTGCCTGGTTGTTGTGCCACTGCTTCGCCACTGTGCTGCCACTCTCTGGCTGATTTGCCAGGGTTGCCCTGCAGAGATCTCTCCCTAATGAGGTCACCTCTTGCCTCCCATCTCACCTGCCCTTCACATCCTACCCTGACCTCCCATTGAGGGGTTGTCATGTGTTCAGAGCTGACATACAGGGTAGAGGTGGGGGAGTGGCCATTTTTATATAAAAAATAGTTTCTCTGTCTCTACTGAAATCCATTTCCCTTGCCAAAACTACAGTCAGATTGTATAGCTATGCACAAATCCCTTGTTGATTTTAAATGTGTGCTTAATGCGGCAAAACGAAATTCATAATGTTCTTTAACTCACGTAAGTATGTTTCAGATTAATTACTACATGTTCACAAGATGGTTCTCCAATTGAACGTGTTCCCGCATATAAATGCTTAGGCATTTGGATTGATATGGATTTGATGTTTAAAAAACATATAGATGAGCTGGTTAAGAAGCTAAGATTTAAAACTGGCTTTTTCTACAGAAACAGATTGTGTCTTTCTCTAAGCAGCAGGAAGCAGATTATTCAGTCAACCTTTTTTGATCTGTTCTTGATTATGGTGATAGTATTAATCAAAGTGCAGCTGCTACTACTTGTAAACCTTTGAATGCCATCTACCATAGTCACCGTTGTGTTGTTACTGGCGACAGCTTTGATACTCATCACTGTATCCTGTATCAAAAGGTTGGCGGGACTTCGCTAAAGACCCATAGATCTCTACATTACTCCCATTTGTGTTTACAAGGCCCTACTTCATAAACTTCCGTGTTATCTAACTTTGCTATTGAAGTATAGACACCTAAGTCTTATGGTTCCAAGGGTCTCCACCGAGCTAGGTAAATATGGTTTTAGTTGTAATGCATCGTATTGATGGAATGAAATTAATCTTGATGTTCTGGTATTGTTTGGGCAAAGTGCAGACTTTCAGCTTTAATTTGAGGGTATTTACATCCAAATCGGGTGAACAGTGTATGAATTACAGCACTTTTTATACGTGGTCCCCAAAATTTTAGGGGCTCAAAAGTAATTGGACAAACTAACATAATCATAAATTAAATTGTGAGTTTTAATACTTGGTTGCAAATCCTTTGCAGTCAATGACTGGAACCCATCACCAGATACCGGGTTTCTTTCATGGTCATGCTCTGTCTTTACTGCAGCTGTCTTCAGTTCCTGCTTGTTCTTGGGGCGTTTTGCCTTCAGTTTTGCCTTCAGCAAGTGAAATACATGCTCAATTGGATTCAGGTCAGACTATTGACTTGGCCATTGCAGAACATTCCACTTCTTTGCCTTGGGTTACTTTGGGTTACTTTCGCAGTCCATCAGCGCTGTGAAGCACCGTCCAATGAGTGCTGGCTGAATCTGAGCAGATAATATAGCCCTAAACACTTCAAAATGTATCCTGCTGCTTTTGTCAGCAGTCACATCATCAATAAACACAAGGGAACCAGTTCCATTGGCAGCCATACATGCCCATGCCATAACAGCAACTCCACCATGATTCACAGATGAGGTGGAATGCTTCGATCATGAGCAGTTCCTTCCCTTCTCCATACTCTTCTCTTCCCATCATTCTGTTACAAGTTGATCTTTGTCTCATCTGTCCACAGGATGTTGTACCAGGACTGTACAGGCTTTTTTTAGATGTTGTTTGGCTAACTAATCTACTCTTCCTGTTTTTGAGGCTTACCAATGGTTAACATCTTGTGGTAAACCGTCTGTATTTACTCTGGTGAAGTCTTCTCTTGACTGTTGACTTTGACACAGATATGCATACCTCCTGTAGGGTGTTCTTGATCTGGCCAACTGTTGTGAAGGGATTTTCTTCACCAGGGAAAGAATTCTTCTGTCACCCACCACAGTTGTTTTCCGTTGTTCTTCTGGGCGTTTTGGTGTTCCTGAGCTCACCAGTGTGTTCTTTCTTTTTAAGAATGTGCCAAATAGTTGATTTGGCCACACCTAATGTTTTTGCTAATGATTTTTCAGCCTAATGATGTCTTGCTTCACTGGCAGTGACAGATCTTTGGACTTCATATTGAGGGTTAACAGTAACAGATTCCAAATGCAAATGCCACACTTGAAATGAAATCAACTCTAGACCTTTTATCTGCTTACTTGTAAATGAACTAAATTAGGTATTAACACACACCTGGCCATGGAACAGCTGAGCAGCCAATTGTCCAATTACTTTTGGTGTAAAAAAAAAGTGCTGTAATGCCTACACCGTTCACCCGATGTGGATGTAAATACCCTCAAATTAAAGCTGGAAGTACTTTCAGCTCATATCCATTAATTCATTTCAACTCCAATATGCTGTGGTAGACAGCTAAAAACAATAATAACTTGGTCAATGTCCAAATATTTATGGACCTGACTGTACCAGTCAAAAGTTTGGACACATCTACTCATTCAAGGGTTTTTCTTTATTTTTATTTTCTATTTTCTACATTGCATAATAATAGTGAATACATCAAAACTATGAAATAACACATGTAGAATCATGTATTAACCAACAAAGTGTTATTTTATATATTTTATATAAGATTCTTCAAAGTAGCCACCCTTTGCCTTGATGAAGCTTTGCACACTCTTGGCATTCAACCAGCTTAATAAGGTAGTTATCTGGAATGCATTTCAATTAACATGTGTGCCTTTTTAAAAGTTCATTTGTTGAATTTCTTTCCTTTTTAATGGGGTGGCAGGGTAGCAGGGTAGCCTAGTGGTTAGAGAGTTGGACTAGCAACCGAAAGGTTGCAAGTTCAAACCCCCAAGCTGACAAGGTACAGGCAGTTAACCCACTTTTCCTAAGCCGTGATTGAAAATAAGAATTTGTTCTTAACTGACTTGCCTAGTTAAAGAAAATATAAAAAATAATGCATTTGAGTTGTGTTGTGACAAGATAGGAGTGGTATACAGAAGATAGCCCTATTTGGTAAATAGACCAAGTCCATGTTATGGCAAGAAAACCTCAAATAAGCAAAGAGAAATGACAGTCCATCATTACTTTAAGACAGTCAGTCAATTATTATTATTGTAATTATTGTCAATTATTTGGTTGACAGAACACATTGTATTCTATTATTGTCATGTTCTGACCTTATTTCATTTTTTATGTCTTTATTTTAGTTGGTCAGGGTGTGAGTTGGGGTGGGCATTCTATGTTGTTTTTCTATGTTTTGTTCTGTTCTTATATTTCTATGTGTTTGGCCGAGTATGGTTCTCAATCAGAGGCAGGTGTCAGTCGTTGTCTCTGATTGGGAGCCATATTAAGGTAGCATGTCTTCTATTGTGTTTTCTGGGTGGTTGTATCCTGTGTTAGTGTTTTCACCATACGGGACTGTTTTGGTTGTTTGTTTGTACTTTTGTTATTTTGTTCAGTGTTCTTTTGATTTTATTAAATATATCATTATGGACACTTACCATGCTGCACATTGGTCTGATCCTTGCTACTCCTCCTCTGAAGAAGAGGAATTCTGTTACAGAACCACCCACGAAAAAAGGACCAAGCAGCGTGGTAAAATGGGCAGCAGAAATCTCAAGACTCATGGACATGGGAGGAGATTTTGGAAGGCAAGGGACCCTGGGCACAGGCTGGGGAATATTGCCGCCCCAAGGCAGAGCTGGAGGCAGCTAAAGCTGAGCGGCTGTGGTATGAGGAGTCTGCACGGCAGCGCGGCTGGGACAAGAGGCAGCCCCAAAAGTTTCTTGAATGGGATGTGGCTAGTGTCAGGTAGGAGACCTGAGCCAACCCCCGTGCTTACCATGGAGCGAGGTGGACCGGGCAAGCACTGTGTTATGCCGTGAGGCGCACGGTGTCCCCGGTGCACAGGCATAGCCCGGTGCGTTACAGCGCAGCGCCTCGTATCGGCCGGGCTAGAGTGGGCATCGAGCCAGGTGCCATGAAGCCGGCTCAGCGCATCTGATCTCCAGTGCATCTCCTCGGGCCGGGGCACATGGCACCAGCCCTACGCATGGTGTCCGCTGTTCGCCAGCACAGCCCAGTGCGGTCTTTTCCACATCGCCGCACTGGCCTGGCTACGGGAGGATCCAGCCAGTTAGGGTTGTGCTGGCTCGGTGCTCGAGACCTCCAGTGCGCCTCCACGGTCCGGTTTATCCAGTGCCTCCTCCACGCACCAGCCCTCCGGTGGCAGCCCCTCGCACCAGGCTGTCTCCCCGTCTCCCTACAGGTGCTCCCGTCCGTCCTGAGCTGCCGGAGTCTCCCGTCCGTCCTGAGCTGCCGGAGTCTCCCGTCCGTCCTGAGCTGCCGGAGTCTCCCGTCCGTCCTGAGCGGCCGGAGTCTCCCGTCCGTCCTGAGCGGCCGGAGTCTCCCGTCCGTCCTGAGCGGCCGGAGTCTCCCGTCCGTCCTGAGCGGCCGGAGTCTCCCGTCCGTCCTGAGCGGCCGGAGTCTCCCGTCCGTCCTGGCGGAGCGGCCGGAGTCTCCCGTCCGTCCTGAGCGGCCGGAGTCTCCCGTCCGTCCTGAGCTGCCGGAGTCTCCCGTCCGTCCTGAGCTGCCGGAGTCTCCCGTCCGTCCTGAGCTGCCGGAGTCTCCCGTCCGTCCTGAGCTGCCGGAGTCTCCCGTCCGTCCTGAGCTGCCGGAGTCTCCCGTCCGTCCTGAGCTGCCGGAGTCGCCCTTCACTCCGGAGCTGCCGGAGTCGCCCTTCACTCCGGAGCTGCCGGAGTCGCCCTTCACTCCGGAGCTGCCGGAGTCGCCCTTCACTCCGGAGCGGCGGGAGTCGCCCTTCACTCCGGAGCTGCCGGAGTCGCCCTTCACTCCGGAGCTGCCGGAGTCGCCCTTCACTCCGGAGCGGCGGGAGTCTCCCTTCACTCCGAGGCGCCGGGAGTCTCCCGTCCGTCCGGAGCTGCCGGGAGTCTCCCGTCCGTCCGGAGCTGCCGGAATCTCCCGTCCGTCCGGAGCTGCCGGAGTCTCCCGTCCGTCCTGAGCTGCCGGAGTCGCCCGTCCGTCCTGAGCTGCCGGAGTCGCCTTCACTCCGGAGCTGCCGGAGCTGCGGGACTCCGGAGCTGCCGGAGTCGCCCTTCACTCCGGAGCTGCCGGAGTCGCCCTTCACTCCGGAGCTGCCGGAGTCGCCCTTCACTCCGGAGCTGCCGGAGTCGCCCTTCCCCGGAGCTGCCGGAGTCGCCCTTCACTCCGGAGCTGCCGGGAGTCTCCCGTCCGTCCGGAGCTGCCGGGAGTCTCCCGTCCGTCCGGAGCTGCCGGAATCTCCTGTCCATTCGGGACCCGTTGCTAGGGTCCCCAATCCGGGGTCGGTGGCGAGGGTTGCCACTCCTAAGGTGCCACATAAGTGGGCCGAGACTATGGTGGGGTCCACGTTCCGCTCCAGAGCCGCCACCGCGGTAAATGCCCACCCAGACCCTCCCCTATAGGTTCAGGATGTGCGGCCGGAGTCCGCGCCTTTGGGAGCGGGGGGTACTGTCACGTTCTGACCTTAGTTCCTTTTTTATGTCTTTATTTTAGTTGGTCAGGGTGTGAGTTGGGGTGTGCATTCTGTTTTTCTATGTTTTGTTCTGTTATATTTCTATGTGTTTGGCCTAGTGTGGTTCTCAGAGGCAGGTGTCAGTCGTTGTCTCTGATTGCGAGCCATATTTAGGTAGCCTGTTTTCTATTGTGTTTTGTGGGTGGTTGTGTCCTGTTAGTGTTTTCACCATATGGGACTGTTTCGGTTGTTTGTACTTTTGTTATTTTGTTCAGTGCTCTGTTGATTTTAATAAATATATCATTATGGACACTTACCACGCTGCACATTGGTCTGATCCTTGCTACTCCTTTGAAGAAGAGGAATTCCGTTACAATTGTGTTATATTATTAAATGAACTATTAACATATCTAGAAATGCTGTTGCTTATCTTTTTCATTATTTAGTAACGTTTAGCATGGCTGTAAATGATAGAAAAGCACAAAAAGACCTGGCAACTAACCATGACAAAGCAACATGCAGTGTCTATGCTTCTTGTGACATTTTCAATAACGTGCAGTAGATGTTGTGGTGTTGCTAGGTGGAGTTATGGTCTCTTTGTGCCTACCTATACTTTTATTCCTGCAATCACATGTGTGAATCTGCAAGAAAATCATATTTTAAATGTGTATCAAACCATTTTGAAAATGTGACCCTTATGTCACACGTTGGCCTCTTTATTTATAGAAAGACCCACATGCCTGTTTGTGAGGGCAGCTTGGCCTGCAGTAAGGGAGGGTGGATTAACCTAAACAGAGCCGCTCCTCCCAGTCACTACAGTACTTGGCTGAACCCATTCCACACCCATGGGTGACCCAGTTCCTGGCAGTGATGTAAAAATACTTTAAAGTACTAGTTAAGTCTTTTTTTTTTGTATCTGTACTTTACTATTTATATTATTACTTCACTACATTCCTAAAGAAAATCATGTACTTTTTACTGCATACATTATCCCTTACACCTAAAAGTACTTACATTTTGAATGCTTGGAAGGACAGGAAAATGGTGGAATTCTGTCACGGATCCCTCCAGAACTTTTCATTATGCACACCTGTCCCCTATTCCCACTGATTAGTACTTGTATAAGTGTTCCCTTTGGTTTCCATTGGGCTGTTGATTATTGTTACAACGTCCGTTGGAGCGTGTGAGTACCTGTGCTGTGTGTTATGGCTTTTATGCCGTTGTGGATTGCGCAGTTGATTATCGGTCTCGTCCCGTGTGTTAATCATTGTGAGCTTGTGTTATTTATTCGAGGTACTCCTCGCTCTTTTGTTTGGGTTTCTACCCTGTGTTTTGTTACGTGTTTGTTTGGTCTTCATCCCTGTGCCTTTACACGGCACGCTGTAATTTAGGCTTAATAAAAAAATAACTATTACACATTCCAGCGCCTGTCTCCCGAATCGTTCATGCCAATGTGACAAATTCAAGCACTTATCAAGAGAACATCCCTGGTCATCCCTAATGCTTCTGATCTGGCGGACTCACTAAGCACACGCTTCATTTGTAAATTATGTCTGAGTGTGCCCCTGGCTATCCATAAATAAAAACAACTAGAAAATGGTGCAATTTGCAATGATTTTACTTTTGATACTTAAGTATAATTAAAACCAAATACTTTTAGACCTTTAAAAAGTTGTATTTGACTGGGTGACTTTTACTTGAGTCATTTTCTATTAAGGTATTGTCACTCCCTGGCCATAGAGGCTTTTTATTCTCTATTTTGGTTAGGCCAGGGTGTGACTAGGGTGGGCATTCTATGTTCTTTTTTTCTATGTTTTTGTATTTCTTTGTTTTTGGCCGGGTATGGTTCTCAATCAGGGATAGCTGTCTGTCGTTGTCTCTGAGAACCATACTTAGGTAGCTCTTGCCCACATGGGTTTTGTGGGTAGATGTTTTCTGTTTTGTGTATTGCACCTTGCAGAACTGTTCGGTTGTTGTTTTTCTCTCCCAGTATTCGTATTTATTAAAAGGTATTATGAATACTTACCACGCTGCACCTTGGTCTTCTCCTTCTCCCGACAACAGCCGTTACAGGTATCTTTACTTTTAATAACAATTGGGTACTTTTTCTACCACTGGTTCCTGTACTGGCCTTGGCCCTTAGCCCTGCTCTCTAATCTGTACTCTGCATTGCACGCCAGGCCACAGGTTATAATGGAACATTATGGGGCCTGTAGGGCAAATGGATGTCAAATCTTTGGTCTATTTATCCTTTCCTTTCGTACTGTTTTGGGCATGCTCTCAATTCAACAGATCTCTTTTCTTATTTGAGACTTGATTACAATGGTCTCAAGTTTATACTAGAGTTTAAGTAAAAGCCAGAGATTCCAGAGAAAAGGAAATCCCTACAAATGCAACGACATGCAGACTGTAGGCTATCATGTTGTGTTTTGTCTGTCGGTCTAGACTGTCTAATATTATAGGATCTTGGCTAAACCACCACATTGTGGTGCTGTTTACCATAACTCCCTGCCTCTCTTCTCTCCTCAATATCCTGACCATGTCTCTTTATCACAGTCGAAAGAGAACTAATGCTTTCTCCACCAGCGACTCGCAAAGAAGCTACTGCAGAACTTCCACATCTGACCCAGACATGCTCTCTCTCTCTGTCTGCCTGCCCCACTGCCCCTGTTCCCCTCTTTCATATCCATTTCCTTAAACCTCTCCAGTTGAAAGTAGCCAGTCTAGCCCTTAGCGCTCAGATGGCCAGCCTGTGTGTGTGTGTGTGTGTGTGTGAGAGACAGCTGGCAAGTGTGTGCTGCAGTCAATGGACAGGGTAATCCCCTTCCACCAGATAGGCTAAGTGAAGTGCACACATTAACATTAAGGACAGACACATCTGGACCACCACATCTGCTGTCGTCTGCCCACTTTGGTCACGCTGGTCTGGGTACACCCTGCCATGCCAGCTTCGCGACAAGGGTCTCTTTCCTGGGATGGTGGCTGGCAGCAGCGGCCGCCAACCCAGGGGCATCCTCTCTCTCCTCTCCCAAAGAATGGATTGGGCCCCAGAGGGAGTGGCGCAGGAAGGCAGAAACAGATTTGGGGAATTCCAGCTGGTTTTGGAATTGGGTTGTGTGTTGGATTAGGAAGGAGCTGCTGGGAGTAGGTATTGGTATTTTAGAGCAGGTAGCAGTAGGGGTCTGACAACTGGTGAGAAACGGAGGAAAGGCTACTGGAGAATCAGAGTAACATTTTGTCTCAGGGCAAGATGATGGAGGCGTGTCATATACGGTGCCTTCAGAAAGTTTTCATACCCCTTGACTTATTTCACATTTTGTCGTGTTACAGCCTGAGTTCCAAATGGATACACAAAAAAATAGTCTCGCCTATCTACACACAATAACCCATAATAACAGAGTGGGAATATGTTCATAGACATTTTTGCAAATGTATTGAACATTAAATACAGTAATATCTCATTTACATAAGTCAAGTTAATACATATTAGAATCACCTTTGGCAGCGATTTACAGCTGTGACTCTTTCTGGGTCTTTATAAGCTTTGCACACCAGGATTGTACAATATTTGCACTATTTTCTTTTTAAAATTCTTCAAGTTCTGTCAAGTTGGTTACTGATCATTGCTAGACAGCCATTTTCAAGTCTTGCCATAGATTTCTAAGATGATTTCAGTCAAAACTGTAACTAGGCCACTCGGGAACATTCAATGTCGTCCTGGTAAGCAACTCCAGTTAAGATTTGCCTTGTTTTTTAGGTTATTGTCCTGCTGAAAGGTGCATTTGTCTCCCAGTGTCTGTTGGAAAGCTGACTGAACCATGTTTTCACCTGTGCTTAGCTCAATTCTATTTATGTTTTTATCCTGAAAAACTTCCCAGTCCTTAACAATTACAAGGACACCCATACAAATTATGCAGCCACCACTATGCTTGAAAATATAGAGAGTGGTGCTCAGTAATGTGTTGTATTGGATTTGCCCCAAACATAACACTTTGTATTCAGGAAAAAATGAATACACCATCTAAGGTGTAATTAATAACTTCACCCTGCTGAAAGGGATATTCAATGTCTGCTACCTACCAATAGGTGCCCTTCTTCGTGAGGCATTAGAAAACCTCCCAGGTCTTTGTGGTTGAATCTGTGTTTGAAATTCACTGCTCAACTGAGGGACCTTACAAATAATTGTTTGTGTGAGGTACAGAGATGAGGTAGTCATTCATAAATCATGTTAAACACTATTATTGCATACAGAGTGAGTCATACAACTTTTTCTGTGACTTGTTACGCACATTTTTAGTCCTGAACTTATTTAGGCTTGCCATAACAAAAGTGTTGAATGCTTATTGACTTATTGACTCAGCTTTTCATTTGTAATTAATTTGTTAACATTTCTAAATGTTGTGTAGGCCAGAGACAAAAAAATCTAATTGTAATCCATTTAAAATTCAGGCTGTAACACAACTGTCACGCCCTGACCTTAGAGAGCCTTTAAATAAAAGTCAAATGTACGCCTACCACGCTGCACCTTGGTCCAATCCATCTCGAAACGATTGTGACAGAAGATCCCACCACCCACGGACCAAGCAGCGTGCCCAGGAGGAGTGGAAGACATCCTGGACGTGGGACCAAATCATGGCAGGAGGCAGAAGCCTGCCATGGAAGCAGGCGGAGGCAGTGAAGGAACAACAGCAACGACACCGGGGTTCGCGGCCACAAGGATAGCCCAATTTCTTTTGGGGGGGGCACACGGGGTGGTGCACGGGGTGGTCGGCAGTGCCAAGGTGTGAACCAGAGACAACCTGGGAGGAGGTAGAGAGGTAGTCAGCCACCCAGGGAGAGTGCCAGTGCCCGTCTGGGATTCAATAGAACAGTGCGAGGAGGGATACCGGAGAATGGAGTTGGCGAGGAGTACTGTATGTAGCAACGTTGGCGTTTGGAGGAGCGTGTCACCAGTCCGGTGCAATCTGTGCCGGTCCCACGCATCAGGCCTCCAGTGCGCCTCCTCAGTTCAGTACGTCCTGTGCCTCCTCCCCGCACTTGCCCTGAGGTGCGTGTCACCAGCCCGGTGCCACCTGTACCGGCCCCACGCATCAAGCTTCCGGCGACAGTTCCCAGTCCAGAGCTTCCGGCGACAGTTCCCAGTCCGGGAATGGTCCGGTTCCACGGAAGCAGAGGGATCAGCGATCCGGAGCCGCCACCGAGGCTAGATGCCCACCGGGACCCTCCCCCATGGAGTCAGGTTTTGCGGCCGGAGTCCGCACCTGTGGATGGAGGGGCAGCTGTCTATCGTTGTCTCTGATTGGGGATCATACTTAGGCAGCCTTTTTTTCCACCTTTAGTTTTGTGGGATCTTGTTTGTGTGTAGTTGCTTTCTGCACTGCATGGAGCTTTACATTCGTTTTTGTATTTTGATGTTTTTTCGGTGTCATTTAAATAAAAGTCAAATGTACGCCAACCACGCTGCAACTTGGTCCAATCCTTCTCTCAACGATCGTGACAACAACAAATGCACTGTATATTCCATGTGGTCAGGTGATGCTGGTGCTGGAGGAAGCTAGCAGTGATCTGCCTGTGCCTCTCACCGTGGTTGATTCATTAGTGGCCATTTTAATCCCAGTCAATGGCTGTGGATGGATCATCCCTGAGTAATGATGCCCATAACGGATTATCCTGCCGGCAATTAGTCTCCCATCCAGCCGCTCTCTTCTCTAAGCCTCAGACCTGGGTTCACTTCAAATACTATTTGAAATCTTTCACATTTATTTTGAGCATTTGCTCTAGCCTGCCTGGAGTGACAAATGTGCAAGGTTATCCATTTTTGGGACTATTCTATTGGACAATTAAGCCAGGCAAGCACAATGAATTACAGATCAAGTATTTGCAATGATATCAAATAGTATTTGACCCAAGCTGGTCCACGGGGGACTCGAAGAATGAGATTTACATTGTGGTTCCATTATTCGATAGCATCTTGGATTCCTTGTGGAGGGAGTGTCAAGGGAGGCTGTAGTGCTTATAGTGTATATTTACAAGGGTGTGTGTTTACGTATGTTTCTCCTCTAAAAACCTGTTGGTCTTAATAGCCTAACAAAGAAGCATTGGTTAAATATACTTCCTTCGGCTGAATATCCTTCTCCTCCTGCTCAGGTGCCATCCCGGGCTTCATGCTGGGTGTGTTCCAGATCCCTCTAAATGATTGTGAGGAGCTCTACAGGAGCTGGGTTCTGACGCCTTCAAGCAGAACGTCATCGTTGGCACCATCAAGATGGGCTGGAGCCATTTCTTCTGCGACTCGCAGACCTTGGAGCAAATCCTCAAGTGAGTCTGGAATAGAATAGCTTCATAGATTCAGAACAGCACAGCATGCTAATTTTGTCTCAAAGTGTATTGGAGGAGATTATCAAAAGGTCCCTTCCTCGGGTATGGATGACACGAGGACAGAGGAAGCAAGGATTTGAAGACTAAGTAACATTTTCCGACACAGCCTTCTAGTAACAAAACTCCTTTTTCCTTCTCTCCCACAGAGAGAAAATGGGCTCTGATGGTGGAAACATCAAGAAACTCCAAATGCCCAAAGTTAAGCTTTGTCACATGGCATGACTCATTACACTGTCTGGAGTGTGGCGCTGATGATCACACACACACACACCCTCTCATGGATGACAAGGTGGACAGTGAGGAAGGAAGGCCCTCACGATCCCTTAAAAAGGTCCTAGTAGTCATTTTTTATTTCAATATCAAATCGTTTCTGGGTAACAATTGAGTACCTAACTGTGATTGTTTTCAATTATGGTCAAATATAAACAAAAATAGATTTTTAGTCGAAGGGCAATTTCTCAAGCAATATTTTTGCTAGGACTGCCTGGGAGTGGTCTGAGCAGTGAGGGGGAAACTGAAAATGTGATTTTATTGGCAGAGAGATTTGGAACTCCCTTTCTCAGTGTTTTTACACGTAGTCCCTTTCAGCAAAATGTTTGTGAACTCAGTGCAGGAACTCAAACCCCTCAAAAGAGGCCCGAAACTAACTGAACTTAGAGCCATCTCGTGAGGGGGTCTGAGTTTGGTTTTGGTTCGAGAGGGGGTCTAAGTTTGGGTTCCCTTTAATAGGACAATGTGGACATGAAGCTCCCCAGGTTCCCTTGTCATTATTCCCGCTCCACACCTAGATTACTTCAAACGTTGTTTCCCCTGACATAAGCCCTCACATTGGTGCCAAAAGAGAGAGAAGATGATGATGTACAGGTTAATGCAAAAAAGGTGTGCCGTTTTTGGATGTTGATTAACGATTGTCAAGGATGCTTAGAAATTCCAGAATATGGTGTGGTTTTTAGTTCAAATGATTTGTTTTCAATATGTGATCTGTAGGCTAAGAGAGCTTCTCAAGCTGTTGAGTCGATTGTGGGGTTTGAATAGTGTGAAAAGACAACATATTTGGTGAGAATCACAACAAAATCTATTTTAGCTGTTAAAGGGGCAGTAGCCTACATTGAGTGTACAATGTTTTAAGTATAACATTATGTAATCTGCAGTTATTCTTCTGCTATTTAGATAGCAATCATTTTTGCATGTTAACAGTATCCTCGGATTACAATTATTGTCTTGTATTTGAACTAAATGCAATCTATTGCCTCCCAAAATATAAGTAGGTGTATCTAGCTGTCTGATAACACATTCTGATGGAATGGCTTGTCCAGCACATTGTAAAGACCCAGAGTGCATTGAGTGAAAAAAAAAAATGGTTTCCTTTCTAAACATATTAATGTGAATTCAAAGAGGACTCGGATCACAGAATAGGTCAAGTGAAGTGATAAAAGAGTTGAGTCCTCATTAAGGGAAGGGTGCATTGAGAATACAAAGGTACAGTAACCGAGTTATTTCACTTTTTTTTTTTACCCCAGAGTTCACTTTAAAGAGGCCTGAGATCGGTTCTTTTAAAGAGGATTATATGTGAAAACACTCTTGGTTTAACTAATTCTCCGCATGGTGATAACACCACGGAAGGCCTAAACTCCATCCTACCAAAACAGCCGGAGATTTCAAGCAGTCTTCAAACAGCTCTTACGCATAAAGGGCATTGTCAATCAAATCAAATGAAATTGTACTTGTCACATGCGCCGAATACAACAGGTGTAGACCTTACAGTGAAATGTTTACTCACAAGCCCATAACCAACAACGCAGTTTTAAGAAAAAGTACCTACATTTTATTTTTTTTTTTACAAATTAATTAAAGAGCAAAAGAGCAGCAGTAAAAAACAATAGCGAGGCTATATACAGGGGATACCTGTACAGAGTCGTTCATTTTCACATTATCTTAATTTTCAAAATTGAACAGTATTATTCCAAACTCATAGTGTGGAAATATATATATATATATATAAAACATAGAAAAATCACATTTTTGACTGCACTGGGCCTTTAAAGGCCCCATGCAGTTTTTGAATTTTCTTTTTCAATCATCACTGTATGTGTCAATATATTTGATGTTTATTTAATGAAAATAACTTCAACCTGTATGTTTAATAATTTATCACCCTGAACTTCCTTTGGCCTTTGAAATGCTCAGTCTGATCGTGTGAGCAATAGGAAACAAATGTGAAAATATTTACATACACATCTTTAAATGGCTGATGGTCTATTATAATCAGATCACATTGTGACATCATGATGTGGTTCACCTGAACAGGTCTTTCACAAAAAGGGAATTGTCATAATTGTACAATTTCAGACCGTTATTCCACCTCATAGTGTGGAAATATCATAATGAAAACAGAAAAATCATGTATTTAACTGCATTGCCCCTTTTAATAATGAGGTCACTCAGAAAGCTTCTGGCCGGTGGCTGGCTGGCACGCACACACACACACACACACACGTTTCGTTCTTCTATCCTCATGGGGACCGAAAATTGATTTCCTTTCAAAATCCTATTTTCCCTAACCTAACTCCTAACTTCCAGTGGCGTTGTAGCTTGTATGGCTCCCTGGGCAACCCCCCCCCCCCCCCCCCATTCTGCACCATTCTGCACTAACTGCGATTTTCATTCTGACATTTGGAACAACACATAAAAAATCTGAACATTTTAAAACTTTATAAATATAAAAAATATATACAAAAAAATAGGACTCATAAATATCAACAAGAAGTAACAAAGACAAATGAAAAGAAATGTGTTGATTTGGCACTCGAGCATCAGTACATTACCCATCCACCAACACTGTCAAATCAAATGTTATTTGTCACATACACATGGTTAGCAGATGTTAATGCGAGTGCAGCGAAATGCTTGTGCTTCTAGTTCCGACAATGCAGTAATATCCAACGTGTAATCTAACCTAACAATTTCACAACAACTACCTTATACACATAAGTGCAAAGGAATGAATAAGAATATGTACATTAAAAAATATATGAATGAGTGATGGTACAGAATGGCATAGGCAAGATGCAGTGGATGGTATAGAGTATAGTATTTACATATGAGATGAGTAATGTAGGGTATGTAAACATGATATGAAGTGGCATTGTTTAAAGTGGCTAGTGATACATTAAAGATGGCAAGATGCAGTAGATGGTATAGAGTACAGTATATACATATGAGATGAGTAATGTAGGGTATGTAAACATGATATGAAGTGGCATTGTTTAAAATGGCTAGTGATACATTTATGACATTAATTTTCCATTATTAAAGTGGCTGGAGTTGACTTAGTATGTTGGCAGCAGCCACTCAATGTTAGTGATGGCTGTTTAACAGTCTGATGGCCTTGAGATAGAAGCTGGTTGTTGTCCTTGATGATCTTTTTGGCCTTCCTGTGACATCAGGTGGTGTAGGTGTCCTAGTGGCAGGTATTTTGCCACCGGTGATGCGTTGTGCAGACCTCACCACCCTCTGGAGAGCCTTACTGTTATGGGCGGAGCAGTTGCCGTACCAGGCGGTGATACAGCCCGACAGGATGCTCTCGATTGTGCATCTGTAAAAGTTTGAGTGTTTTAGATGACAAGCCAAATTTCTTCAGCCTCCTGAGGTTGCGCCTTCTTCACCACTCTGTCTGTGTGGGTGGACCATTTCAGTTTGTCCATGATGTGTACACCGAGAAACTTAACCCTTTCTACCCTCTCCACTACTGTCCCGTTGGTGTGGATAGGGGGGGTGCTCCCTCTGCTTTCAACCAAGAGTCAAGACTAAACCAATTCACCTTGGTGGTGTATAGACAGTTTTTTTTTGCACAAACCAGCAAAAAATGCAACAATATGTCCGTGAAACTATATATTCACAGTATCATGAATGAATTGTGGTTTATTTGGTAGCATTTCGTAGTGTGACTGATTTATAAATATTTGCATTAGTAACGTACAAAGATAGAGGTGCACCATTTGATAGATTCCACCGCTCCCCCTCCCTCAGGCTTCCAGTCGGGAGACCTAACCCCGCCCCCCTCCCCATCTTGTACTTCTGTGTGGAAGACCTTCCCAGGTAGTAGCCTGCCTAGCTCACAAACTAGAATCGGGGAGTCCACCCCGACAAGGTTAATTGACCCACAGTCACACACGGTGACATGATATCATTGACGTGACGTGCAAATGAGCGATAGAAAACCGATCACACAAATGTCACCGCTACAAAAACTTTTTTGTGCGGGCGCCCCCATCCTGCCCCAAACAAGATGCCCATGTCGCCTATACCTAAATCTTCCAGCGCTCCTAACCCTAAACCTAACCACTAACCTGTTCCCCTTACCCTAATTGTAACCCTAACCCTGAACCTAAACCCCTAAGCTTAAAATAGCCTTTGTCCTCAGAGGGACATGGGAAATGTCCCCACGAGGGAGAATTTGCCTTGTTTTACTATCCTTGTGAGGACTTTGAGCGATTTGTAGATCCCCACAAGGGGACTTGTCATTGTCATATTATTGCTAAATCATGTATATGTGTCGCCCCTCCTATATCTGCTATGTGGATGACTTGGCTATAGCAACACATTCTATTAATATCACTCTTATTCAATACATGGCTATGTACATTTACATAACCAACATCACCAGCAGTTTATTGAATGGGGCCAAATGGAAAAACAACAAATGTCATGTCATACCCTACTTCTACCTCCAGGTGGCATTATTGAGCACTCCTCTGAAGGCCTATGTGTTCAGGGAATATAACCTCCAGCCAACCGAGCCAGGGGTGCACTCCCACTACCTCGGGGCTATGAACACAAAATGTGGCAGGCAGTCAGAGCCTCTTCCGCTGCCATGGGACACGACCTCCATCAGGTAAGACCAGGACCAGGTTGGCTCACCAGAGAGCATTGGAGGTAAATTGGGCTCTGATTTCGTGCAATTATTATTTTGTAAGGGTAAGGACCCTCTCTCGTGCTCTCTGTTTATTTTCCTCACACGTTCTCATGCACTCTATTTTTCCCTCATCCCTGTACCCACTTTTCTATAATGAGCAGGGGTGGGAACAGGCATTATAATTCATAGTAGAATACTTGAGGTTTTATCCTACTTCACCCAGCAGCAGCCTGTATTTAAAGGACTGAGTGACATTTATGGCCTCCCTCCAGTGTGTAGCCTAGTTCATATAATCCTGCATAAATCCCACTTCTCCATCCCTGTAATACACTTCCGGAGTTTTGGATTCATGTGAAAACCATCAGCATTTGTTTCCAGGCAGTTACATTTGGACAGAGAACAGGAAGAGTCAGACAGACTTGTGTGGCCCGAATGGTGCCATATTCCATACAAAGTGCACTACTTTTACCTAAATGAATGCACTATATAGGGAATAGGATGCCGTTTGAGACACAATCTGCCTGAGAGATGGTTAACTCTATGCATTCTAAACAGGCATCTAAAGAGACAAGCCATTAGACCGGACAAGAGCTCAGCAACCACAAATACCCACAGTACCTTCAGAAAGTATTTTGACTTATTCCACATTTTGTGTTAAAGCCTGAATTCAAAATAGGTTAACTATTTTTTCTCACCCATCTACACACAATACCCCATAATGACAAAGTGTAAACATGTTTTTAGATTTTTTTTGCCAATTTATTGAAAAAAACGTTCTATAAGCACCTTTGGTAGCGATTGCAGCTGTAAGTCTTTCTGGGTAAGTCTCTAAGAGCTTTCCACACCTGGATTGTGCAATATTTGTCCATTATTGTTTTCAAAATTCTTCAGGCTCTGTCAAATTGGTTGTTGATCACTGCTAAACAACCATTTTCAGGTCTTGCCATAGATTTTCAAGTAGATTTAAGTAAAAACTGTAACTCTGGAGTTGCTCATTGGCCGTCAGTGTGAATTTGGCCTTGTGTTTTAGGTTATTGTCCTGCTGAAATGTGAATTCATCTCCCAGTGTCTGGTGGAAAGCAAACTGAACCAGGTTTTGCACTGCTCGACTGAGGGACCTTACAGATAATTGTATGTGTGGGGTACAGAGATTTATTATTTTATTTTTTATTTTTTTTATTTCACCTTTATTTCACCAGGTAGGCTAGTTGAGAACATGTTCTCATTTGCAACTGCGACCTGGCCAAGATAAAGCATAGCAGTGTGAACAGACAACACAGAGTTACACATGGAGTAAACAATAAACAAGTCAATAACACAGTAGAAAAAAAGAGTCTATATACATTGTGTGCAAAGGGCATGAGGAGGTAGGCAAATAATTACAATTTTGCAGATTAACACTGGAGTGATAAATGATCAGATGGTCATGTACAGGTAGAGATATTGGTGTGCAAAAGAACAGAAAAGTAAATAAATAAAAACAGTATGGGGATGAGGTAGGTAAAATTGGGTGGGCTATTTACCGATAAGACTATGGACAGCTGCAGCGATCGGTTAGCTGCTCAGGTAGCATATGTTTGAAGTTGGTGAGGGAGATAAAAGTCTCCAATTTCAGCGATTTTTGCAATTCGTTCCAGTCACAGGCAGCAGAGAACTGGAACGAAAGGCGGCCAAATGAGGTGTTGGCTTTAGGGATGATCAGTGAGATACACCTGCTGGAGCACGTGCTACGGGTGGGTGTTGCCATCGTGACCAGTGAACTGAGATAAGGCGGAGCTTTTACCTAGCATGGACTTGTAGATGACCTGGAACCAGTGGGTCTGGCGACGAATATGTAGCGAGGGCCAGCCGACTAGAGCATACAAGTCACAGTGGTGGGTGGTATAAGGTGCTTTAGTGACAAAAAGGATGGCACTGTGATAAACTGCATCCAGTTTGCTGAGTAGAGTGTTGGAAGCTATTTTGTAGATGACGTCGCCGAAGTCGAGGATCGGTAGGATAGTCAGTTTTACTAGGGTAAGTTTGGTGGCGTGAGTGAAGGAGGCTTTGTTGCGGAATAGAAAGCCGACTCTAGATTTGATTTTCGATTGGAGATGTTTGATATGAGTCTGGAAGGAGAGTTTACAGTCAAGCCAGACACATAGGTACTTATAGATGTCCACATATTCAAGGTCGGAACCATCCAGGGTGGTGATACTAGTCAGGCGTGTGGGTGCAGGCAGCGAACGGTTGAAAAGCATGCATTTGGTTTTACTAGCGTTTAAGAGCAGTTGGAGGCCACGGAAGGAGTGTTGTATGGCATTGAAGCTTGTTTGGAGGTTAGATAGCACAGTGTCCAAGGACGGGCCGGAAGTATATAGAATGGTGTCATCTGCGTAGAGGTGGATCAGGGAATCGCCTGCAGCAAGAGCAACATCATTGATATATACAGAGAAAAGAGTCGGCCCGAGAATTGAACCCTGTGGCACCCCCATAGAGACTGCCAGAGGACCGGACAGCATGCCCTCCGATTTGACACACTGCACTCTGTCTGCAAAGTAATTGGTGAACCAGGCAAGGCAGTCATCAGAAAAACCAAGGCTACTGAGTCTGCCGATAAGAATATGGTGATTGACTGAGTCGAAAGCCTTGGCAAAGTCGATGAAGACGGCTGCACAGTACTGTCTTTTATCGATGGCCGCTATGATATCGTTTAGTACCTTGAGCGTGGCTGAGGTGCACCCGTGACCGGCTCGGAAACCAGATTGCACAGCGGAGAAGGTACGGTGTGATTCGAGATGGTCAGTGACCTGTTTGTTGACTTGGCTTTCGAAGACCTTAGATAGGCAGGGCAGGATGGATATAGGTCTGTTACAGTTTGAGTCCTGGGTGTCTCCCCCTTTGAAGAGGGGGATGACTGCGGCAGCTTTCCAATCCTTGGGGATCTCAGACGATATGAAAGAGAGGTTGAACAGGCTGGTAATAGGGGTTGCGACAATGGCGGCGGATAGTTTCAGAAATAGAGGGTCCAGATTGTCAAGCCCAGCTGATTTGTACGGGTCCAGGTTTTGCAGCTCTTTCAGAAGGGCGAGTAGCTGCGGGGGGGCGGAACTGTTGGCCGAGGTTGGAGTAGCAAGGCGGAAGGCATGGCCAGCCGTTGAAAAATGCTTGAAGTTTTCGATAATCATGGATTTATCGGTGGTGACCGTGTTACCTAGCCTCAGTGCAGTGGGCAGCTGGGAGGAGGTGCTCTTGTTCTCCATGGACTTCAGTGTCCCAGAACTTTTTGGAGTTGGAGCTACAGGATGCAAATTTCTGCCTGAAGAAGCTGGCCTTAGCTTTCCTGACTGACTGCGTGTATTGGTTCCTGACTTCCCTGAACAGTTGCATATCGCGGGGACTATTCGATGCTATTGCAGTCCGCCACAGGATGTTTTTGTGCTGGTCGAGGGCAGTCAGGTCTGGAGTGAACCAAGGGCTATATCTGTTCTTAGTTCTGCATTTTTTTGAACGGAGCATGCTTATCTAAAATGGTGAGGAAGTTACTTTTAAAGAATGACCAGGCATCCTCAACTGACGGGATGAGGTCAATGTCCTTCCAGGGTACCCGGGCCAGGTCGATTAGAAAGGCCTGCTCACAGAAGTGTTTTATGGAGCGTTTGACAGTGATGAGGGGTGGTCGTTTGACTGCGGCTCCGTAGCGGATACAGGCAATGAGGCAGTGATCGCTGAGATCCTGGTTGAAGACCAGGAAGTATTTGGAGGGCCAGTTGGTCAGGATGACGTCTATGAGGGTGCCCTTGTTTACAGATTTAGTGTTGTATCTGGTGGGTTCCTTGATGATTTGTGTGAGATTGAGGGCATCTAGCTTAGATTGTAGGACTGCCGGGGTGTTAAGCATATCCCAGTTTAGGTCACCTAACAGAACAAACTCTGAAGCTAGGGGCGATCAATTCACAAATTGTGTCCAGGGCACAGCTGGGAGCTGAGGGAGGTCGGTAGCAGGCGGCAACAGTGAGACTTATTTCTGGAGAGAGTAATTTTTAAGATTAGTAGTTCGAACTGTTTGGGTATGGACCTGGAAAGTATGACATTACTTTGCAGGCTAACTCCTCCCCCTTTGGCAGTTCTATCTTGACGGAAAATGTTATAGTTGGGTATGGAAATCGAGGTAGTCATTAATAAAAAACACTATTGCACACAGAGTATGTCTATGCCACTTATTATGTGACTGGTAAGCATATTTTTTATTCCTGATCTTATTTAAGCTTGCCATAACAAAGGGGTTGAATACGTATTGACGCAAGAATTTTCAGCTTTTCATTTTTTATTCATTTGTAAAAATTGAGAAGAAAAAAATTATTCCACTTTGACATTATGGGGAATTGTGTGTAGGCCAGTGACAAAATATCTCCATTTAACCCATTTTAAATTCAGGCTGTAACAGAAGAAAATTTGAACAAGGGTGAATACTTTCTGTACATCTTGAATCCTCTCCACTCAGCTATTTTACTGATCAATAATATAGCCCTTCTTCTGCCCCTGATGACCTTCCTAATTGAGTTGTACCCCCCCCACCCTTTTGCCCTCAGATCAGCCTCAATCCGTAGGAGTATGGACTCTGCAAGGTGTCGAAAGCGTTCCACAGGGATGCTGGCCCATGTTACATTTACATTACATTTACATTTAAGTCATTTAGCAGACGCTCTTATCCAGAGCGACTTACAAATTGGTGAATTCACCTTCTGACATCCAGTGGAACAGCCACTTTACAATAGTGCATCTAAATCATTAAGGGGGGTGAGAAGGATTACTTATCCTATCCTAGGTATTCCTTGAAGAGGTGGGGTTTCAGGTGTCTCCGGAAGGTGGTGATTGACTCCGCTGTCCTGGCGTCGTGAGGGAGTTTGTTCCACCATTGGGGGGCCAGAGCAGCGAACAGTTTTGACTGGGCTGAGCGGGAACTGTACTTCCTCAGTGGTAGGGAGGCGAGCACGCCAGAGGTGGATGAACGCAGTGCCCTTGTTTGGGTGTAGGGCCTGATCAGAGCCTGGAGGTACTGCGGTGCCGTTCCCCTCACAGCTCCGTAGGCAAGCACCATGGTCTTGTAGCGGATGCGAGCTTCAACTGGAAGCCAGTGGAGAGAGCGGAGGAGCGGGGTGACGTGAGAGAACTTGGGAAGGTTGAACACCAGACGGGTTGCGGCGTTCTGGATGAGTTGTAGGGGTTTAATGGCACAGGCAGGGAGCCCAGCCAACAGCGAGTTGCAGTAATCCAGACGGGAGATGACAAGTGCCTGGATTAGGACCTGCGCCGCTTCCTGTGTGAGGCAGGGTCGTACTCTGCGGATGTTGTAGAGCATGAACCTACAGGAACGGGCCACCGCCATGATGTTGGTTGAGAACGACAGGGTGTTGTCCAGGATAACGCCAAGGTTCTTAGCGCTCTGGGAGGAGGACACAATGGAGTTGTCAACCGTGATGGCGAGATCATGGAACGGGCAGTCCTTCCCCGGGAGGAAGAGCAGCTCCGTCTTGCCGAGGTTCAGCTTGAGGTGGTGATCCGTCATCCACACTGATATGTCTGCCAGACATGCAGAGATGCGATTCGCCACCTGGTCATCAGAAGGGGGAAAGGAGAAGATTAATTGTGTGTCGTCTGCATAGCAATGATAGGAGAGACCATGTGAGGTTATGACAGAGCCAAGTGACTTGGTGTATAGCGAGAATAGGAGAGGGCCTAGAACAGAGCCCTGGGGGACACCAGTGGTGAGAGCGCGTGGCGAGGAGACAGATTCTCGCCACGCCACCTGGTAGGAGCGACCTGTCAGGTAGGACGCAATCCAAGCGTGGGCCGCGCGGAGATGCCCAACTCGGAGAGGGTGGAGAGGAGGATCTGATGGTTCACAGTATCGAAGGCAGCCGATAGGTCTAGAAGGATGAGAGCAGAGGAGAGAGAGTTAGCTTTAGCAGTGCGGAGCGCCTCCGTGATACAGAGAAGAGCAGTCTCAGTTGAATGACTAGTCTTGAAACCTGACTGATTTGGATCAAGAAGGTCATTCTGAGAGAGATAGCGGGAGAGCTGGCCAAGGACGGCACGTTCAAGAGTTTTGGAGAGAAAAGAAAGAAGGGATACTGGTCTGTAGTTGTTGACATCGGAGGGATCGAGTGTAGGTTTTTTCAGAAGGGGTGCAACTCTCGCTCTCTTGAAGACGGAAGGGACGTAGCCAGCGGTCAGGGATGAGTTGATGAGCGAGGTGAGGTAAGGGAGAAGGTCTCCGGAAATGGTCTGGAGAAGAGAGGAGGGGATAGGGTCAAGCGGGCAGGTTGTTGGGCGGCCGGCCGTCACAAGAAGCGAGATTTCATCTGGAGAGAGAGGGAGAAAGAGGTCAGAGCACAGGGTAGGGCAGTGTGAGCAGAACCAGCAGTGTCGTTTGACTTAGCAAATGAGGATCGGATGTCGTCGACCTTCTTTTCAAAATGGTTGACGAAGTCATCTGCAGAGAGGGAGGAGGGGGGGAGGGGGAGGAGGATTCAGGAGGGAGGAGAAGGTGGCAAAGAGCTTCCTAGGGTTAGAGGCAGATGCTTGGAATTTAGAGTGGTAGAAAGTGGCTTTAGCAGCAGAGACAGAGGAGGAAAAATGTAGAGAGGAGGGAGTGAAAGGATGCCAGGTCCGCAGGGAGGCGAGTTTTCCTCCATTTCCGCTCGGCTGCCCGGAGCTCTGTTCTGTGAGCTCGCAATGAGTCATCGAGCCACGGAGCGGGAGGGGAGGACCGAGCCGGCCTGGAGGATAGGGGACATAGAGAGTCAAAGGATGCAGAAAGGGAAGAGAGGAGGGTTGAGGAGGCAGAATCAGGAGATAGGTTGGAGAAGGTATGTTGACTCCAATGCTTCCCAGAGTTGTGTCAAGTCGGCTGGATGTCCTTTGGGTGTTGGACCATTCTTGACACTCACGGGAAACTGTGTTACAAACCCAGTAGTGTTACAGTTCTTGTAACAAATAAATGCGCCTGGCATCTATTACCATACCCTATTCAAAAAGGCACTTAAATATGTTGTCTTGCCCATTCACTCTATGAATGGCACATACATAAATCTGTCTCAATTGTCTCAAGGCTTAAAAATACTTCTTTAACCTGTCTCCTCCCCTTCATCTACACCGATTGAAGCGGTTTTAACAAGTTATAGTGCATTCGGAAAGTATTCAGACCCTTGACAATTAAATTGTTTTTTCCCCCTCATCAATCTCCACACAACACCCCATAATGACGGAGCAAAAACAGGTTAGACATTTTTGCAAACGTTTTAAAAATAAAAACTGAAGTATCACATTTACATAAGTCTTCAGACCCTTTACTCAGTGCTTTGTTGAAGCACCTTTGGCAGAGATTACAGCCTCAAGTCTTCTTGGGTATGACATATGCTTGGCACACCTGTATTTGTGGAGTTTCTCACATTCTTCTCTGCAGATCCTCTCCAGCTCTGTCAGGTTGGATGGGGGGCGTCGCTGCACAGCTATTTTAAGGTCTGTCAAGACCGATTCAAATCGGGTTCGAGTCAGGGCTAGGGCACTCGAGGACATTCGGAGGCTTGTCCCGAAGCCACTCCCGCGCTGTCATGGCTGTGTGCTTAGATTGTTGACCTGTTGGAAAGTGAATCTACGCTCCATTCTGAGGTCCTGAGCACTCTGGAGCAGGTTTTCATCAAGGATCTCTCTGTACTTTGCTCCATTCATCTTTCACTCGATCCTGACTAGTCTCCCAGTCACTACCGCTGAAAAACATCTTCTTGCTCACCTCCCTGACAAAGGCACTTCTCCCCCAATTGCTCAGTTTGGCCGTGCAGCCAGTTCTAGGAAGAGTCTTGGTGGTTCCAAACTTCTTCCATTTAAGAATCATGGAGGCCACTGTGTTTTTGGGGACCTTCAATGCTGCAGACATTTTTTGGTACCCTTCCCCAGACTGTGCCTCGACACAATCCTGTCTCGGAGATCTACAGACAATTCCTTTGACATCATGGCTTGGTTTTTGCTCTGACATGCACTGTCAACTGTTGGATCTTTATAGACAGGTGTGTGCGCCTTTTCAAATCATGTCCAATAATTTTAATTTACCACAGGGAGACTCCAATCAAGTTGTAGAAACATTTCAAGTATGATCAATGGAAAGGATGCACTTAAAGGGTCTGAATACTTATTTAAACAAGGTATCTGTTTCTTATTTGTTATACTGTAAATGTGCATGCATTTCTAAAAACTGTTTTTGCTTTGACATAATGGGGTCGTGTGTGTAGATTTAAGGAAAACATTTACTTTAATCCATTTCAGAATCAGGCTGTAACAAAATGTGGAAAAAGTCAGGGGGTCTGAATACTTTCCGAATACACTGTACATCAACAAGGGATCATAACATTCACCTGGATTCACCTGGTCAGTCTGTCATGGAAAGAGCTGTTTTGTATACTCAGTGTATGTTAACCTATAATTTCCATTCAAAATCCTATTTTCCTTAAACCCTAACCCGTACATTAAACATAAACCTTTACCATAACCCTAATTCCACTTTTAATTGTAACCCAGCACTAAACCTAACCCCTAAGCTTAAAATATCCTTTGTCCTTATGGGGACGTGGGAAATATCCCCACGAGGGAGAATTTTCCTTGTTTTACTATCCTTGTTGGACTGGGGGATTTTTAAGTCCCCACAAGGATAGAAGAACCCCCCCCCCCACGTGTTTTTCAGTAAGTCTACCTGGCTACTAGAGACATCAAATCACAATGTAGCCTCAAGGTGTAGGTGAAGGATGTGTGTTGTTTGTTATCATGCCATCCTCCCAAATTGGCTTAGGAAACACAGATGTAGCATACATCTGGGGTGGCAGGTGGCCTATTGGTTTGAGTGTTGGGGGCAGTAACCTAAAGGTTGCTGGATTGAATCCCCGAGCTGGTAAGGTAAAAATCTGTAACGCTCTGGGTGTGAAGTCAGGCACAGGAAACAGAGAGTTCAATATAGTGCTATTTAATGCAAACACGGTGAACCTCCCCACGAAACACTGGGTGCTCAAAACAAATGCCTCAACCACAGGACGAAAACAGTCCAGCAAAATACATGACCATGAACAAACACGTTTGTCTAATACATACAAAGGTTACAACAATTAATCCCACACAAAGAAACGGGCGTGTCGGCTGACTAACAAAGCACAACTAATTACCACAAACTCATAACAGGTGTAACCAATAAACACATAAGGAGGGGGAGGAAAGAATCAGTGGCAGCTAGTAGGCCTGTGACGATGACCACGGAGCGCCACCCGAACCGGAAGGGGAGCCATCTTGGGTTGGAGTCCGTGACAACATCTGTCATTCTACCCCTGAAAAAGGCAGTTTGCCTACTGGGGAACAGTGGGCTGTCATTGTAAATAAGAATTTGTTCTTAATAACTGACTTGCCTAGTTAAATAAAGGTAAAATAAAATATGCACATCACACAGAGGTGAGATCCACACACTTGTTTGTTTTCATCAAAGGTGGGAATCCCATCCTACCACACTTTTAATTGGAACCGGTGTAAATTGTGTCGTGAGCGGGGAACGCTCTGAACTTGTGCTGAGAAATGAAACAGAATAGTTGATGAAAACCGCCTTCCTACCGTCTTCCAAGTCTCCCTCCTCTCCCAGATACTCATACAGTATCCTAACAAAGACCCTTCTCCACAAACATATATACACACACACCTTTTGAAATCTACATCAGTCTCGTTAAAACAGAGAAGCATGTGCTTGTTAAATCTCTTATCCCACTAGGTGCTAGCTAACTGGGGATAACTCTTACCTCTCACTGGGAAAGTGTGACACCTTAGGTAGTTAAACATGTTTACAATGACAGAGTTATACAATGTTCTTGTCATTAAGGGAGGAATTTGAGGATTTTTTTTAATTGTATAGTTGAAGGAAAAAGGAAAAGTAATTAAGTTCGTCTGCACAGCTGGCAAACGTACTATGAATTGATCACAAAACCATCTGATATTGCCAACTACTTTAATGACTTTTCATTGGCAAGATTAGCAAACTTAAGCATGGCATGCCAACAACAAACTCTCATTCTTCATATTCATGCATAACTGACCAAATAATGAAAGACAAGCATAGTAATTTTGAATTCTGTAAAGTGAGTGTGGAGGTGAAAAAAAAGTATTGCTGTTTATCAATAATGACAAACCACCTGGTTCTGACAACTTGGATGGAAAATTACTGAGGATGGTAGCGAACTACACTATCGGTCAGAGGTTTTAGAACACCTACTCATTCAAGGGTTTTTCTTTAATTTGACTATTTTCTACATTGTAGAATAATAGTGAAGACTTAAACTATGAAATAACACATATGGAATAATGCAGTAAACATAAAAGGGTTAAATAAAAAAAATATGTATACTTGAGATTCTTCAAATAGCCATCCTTTGCCTTGATAACAGCTTTGCACACTTCATTTGTTTAACACTTTTTTGATTCCATATGTGTTATTTCATAGTTTTGATGTTTCACTATTATTATACAGTGTAGAAATGAAGGACTCTTGAATGAGTAGATGTTCTAAAACTTTTAACCGGTAGTGTATATTGCCACTCTTATTTGCCATATTTTCCTCTAGGCTTAGATAGAATATGTTTCCCCACAGATCTTGAGGGAAGCAAAAGTCATTCCACTACCCAAGAGTGTCAAAACACCCTTTCCAGCCAACCAATCAGCCTGCTACTGGCCCTAAGTAAACATTTGGGGGAAAAAAATTGTGTTTGACCAGATACAATGTTATTTCACTGTAAACAGATTAACAACAGACTTTAATCATGCTTATAGGGAAGGGCAATTAACATTTACGGCACTGACACGAATGACTGATGATTGGCTGAAATAAATTGATAAAAAGAAGGTTGTGAGAGCTGTATTGTTAGACTTCAGAGCAGATTTTGATATTATTGATCATAATCTGTTGCTGAAAAAAACATGTGTTATGGCTATACATCCTATGCCATATTGTGGATTGAGAGGTACCTAATCTAATAGAACACAGAGGGTTTTCTATAATAGAAGCCTCTAACGTAAACCAGATATAGTGTGATATACCTCAAGGCAGCTGTCTTGGCCCTCTACTGTTCTTTATTTTTTACAAATGACCTACAACTAGCCTTGAATAAAGCCTGTGTGTCCATGTACAGTCGTGGCCAAAAGTTTTGAGAATGACACATTAATTTTCACAAAGTTTGCTGCTTCAGTGTCTTCAGATATTACTATGGAATACTGAAGTATAATTACAAGCATTTCATAAGTGTCAAAGGCTTTTATTGACAATTACATGAAGTTGATGCAAAGAGTCAATATTTGCAGTGTTGACCCTTCTTTTTCAAGACCTCTGCAATCTGCCCTGGCATGCTGTTAATTAACTTCTGGGCCACATCTTGACTGATGGCAGCCCATTCTTGCATAATCAATGCTTGGAGTTTGTGGGTTTCTGTTTGTCCACCCACCTCTTGAGGATTGACCACAACTTCTCAATGGGATTAAAGTCTGGGGAGTTTCCTGGCCACGGATCCAAAATATCGATGTTTTGTTTCCCGAGCCACTTAGTTCTCACTTTTGCCTTTATGTGCTCCATCATGCTGGAAAAGGCATTGTTCGTCACAAAACTGTTCCTGGATGGTTGGGAGAAGTTGCTCTCGGAGGATGTGTTGGTTCCATTCTTTATTCATGGCTGTGTTCTTAGGTAAAATTGTTAGTGAGCCCAATCCCTTGGCTGAGAAGCAACCCCACACATGAATGGTCTCAGGATGCTTCACTGTTGGCATGACACAGGACTGATGGCTTCTCCGGACAAGCTTTTTTCCAGATGCCCCAAACAATTGGAAATGGGATTCATCAGAGAAAATGACTTAACCCCAGTCCTCAGCAGTCTAATCCTTGTGCCTTTTGCAGAATATCAGTCTGTCCCTGATGTTTTTCCTGTAGAGAAGTGGCTTGTTTGCTGCCCCTTCTTGACACCAGGCCATCCTCAAAGTCTTCGCCTCACTGTGCGTGCAGATGCACTCACAGCTGCCTGCTGCCATTCCTGAGCAAGCTCTGTACTGGTGGTGCCCCGATCCCGCAGCTGAAGCAACTTTGGGAGACGGTCCTGGCACTTGCTGGACTTTCTTGGGCGCCCTGAAGCCTTCTTCACAACAATTGAACCACTCTTCTTGAAGTTCTTGATGATACGATAAATGGTTGATTTAGGTGCAATCTTACTGGCAGCAATGTCCTTGCCTGTGAAGCCTTTTTTGTGCAAAGCAATGATGACGGCATGTGTTTCCTTGCAGGTAACCATGGTTGACAGATGAAGAACAATGATTCCAAGCACCACCCTCCTTTTGAAGCTTCCAGTCTGTTATTCCAACTCAATCAGCATTACAGAGTGATCTCCAGCCTTGTCAACACTCACGCCTGTGTTAACGAGAGAGTCAGTGACATGATGTCAGCTGGTCCTTTTGTGGCATGGCTGAAATGCAGTGGAAATGTTTTGTTGGGATTCAGTTCATTTGCATGGCAAAGAGGGACTTGCAATTAATAAAATACATTTTTTTTAAATCAATATTTCTGTCATTCAACTTTTTTCCACGACTGTACACTGATGACTCAATATTATACACGTCAGCTACCACAGCAAGTAAAATGACAGCAACCCTTAACAAAGAGCCATAGTCAGTTTTAGAATGCGTGGCTAGTAATAAGTTAGTCCTAAATATATAAAAATCTAAAAGCATTGTATTTTGGACAAATCATTCACTTAACCCTAAACCCCTAAACCTAAATCTAGTAATTAATAATATGGCAATTGAGCAAGTTGAGACAACTGCTTTGTTTGAACCTAGATTGTCAGCTGACATGGTCAAAACATATTGATTCAATCAATGGTTGCTAAAATGGGGTGAGATCTGTCCGTAATAAAGCTTTGCTCTGCTTTCTTGACATCACACTCGACCAAACAAGTCCTATAGGGCCCTAGTTTTATCATACCTGGACGACTGCCCAGTTATATGGTCAAGTGCTGCTAAAAAAGGACATGTAGGCAAATTACCGTTGGCCCAGAACAGGGAAGAATGTCTGACCCTTAAATGTACACAGACACCTAATATCAATAACATGCACATCAATCTCCCTTGGTTCAAAGTAGAGGAGAGATTGACTGCAACTCTACTGGTCTTTGAGAGAAGTAATGACATGTTAAAAGTTCCAAACTGTCTGTTCAATCGGTTAACACACAGCTCAGACACTCATACATACCCCACAAGACATGCCACGGCCACCATAGGTCTCTATACAGTCCCCATGTCCAGAACAGAGGCTACGGAATGCACAGTACCATATAGAGCAGGGCAGATTGACTCCCCCTCTCCACGGCTGTAATGGTTTTCTATAGGGGAAGGAGAGTCGGACCAAAATGCGGCATGGCTATTGAGATTCATGTTTAATGAAAAAACACACTAAACACAAACACTACAAACCAATAACCGAAAACCGAAACAGCCTATACTGGTGTAAACTAACACAGAACAGGGACAATCACCCACGAAACACTCAAAGAATATGGCTGCCTAAATATGGTTCCCAATCAGAGACAACGATAAACACCTGCCTCGGATTGAGAACCACTTCAGACAGCCATAGATTCACCTAGAACACCCCACTAAGCTACCATCCCAATACATGTGAAAAAACCCCAAGACAAAACACACCACATACAAAAACCCATGTCACACCCTGGCCTGACCAAATAGATAAAGAAAACACAAAATACTAAGACCAGGGCGTGACAACGGCACTGTCAGCAGAAAACCGGATCCCTCTTATAGAGAATGGAAAAATGGCAATCTTTTTGTAAATAAAACATTTTTTTGGAAGACAATCATGGTACCAATAATTGCTTCTAATGCACCAAATACTTTTCCTTGAACTGATTGTTTTCAAACTGCACACAGAAGATGTTATAAGGATAATTTAGTTGCTAATGACAGCCTGCAGTACCCCGGTCGACCTTCAACTTGGGTTACTCGATGAGAGGGGTCAGCACTTAGCTAGCCTGCAACGTCACTTCCCGGAGTAGCTCAAACTGCGCATGTTATTTCTCCATGAGACACCATCTTAACTGACTTCATTTGACTTCAATGCGCTATTGAGTCTTCACATAGTGATGAATGGTGTCTCATGATCGATGGCTTTGTCATTGATATAGAGCCATGTCTCCATGGAACTCTCTTCCACCTCAGATAACTCAAGCAAGCAGTGAAATCTGATTTAAAACAACACCTCACAACGCAGACTGTGAAGAGACAAACACACAGTGGTGATTTTAGCATGTAAATCTTGGTGAGCAAACAACATTTGTTGGGGGACGATGCATGCCAGAAAAGCCACTACATAACACTAAACACTAAACAATACATTAATTGCACTATAACGGTGACAAACAGTGCCCACAAACTGTTAGGTCCTACATAAAGCTGTCACAACAGCAGGGTCCCAACAGCAGTCCCAACACCTTACCACTGCTACACCTGGCTACCAGCAGGGCCTTGTCCGGCAGTGAAACAGTTCATTCAGCCTCATTTACTGCCTTTAAAAAAACATAGCTGATATGGTTGACTTGCTTCAACAAATGTGGTTTCGGATGACAATTGAGATGTACAAACTATGGCATAAGGGGACAACAAGCGGATAAGAGGCAATCCATCATTTGATTAAGACATTAATGAGCAAGCAAGGACGGACTTGGTCAATATAAGTATTTGTTCAGCACTTCTGAAATGTACAGAATTCAGAACATGGGCTGTTCTTACAGTATTCTCCCTGTACACCAAATCGGAACCGTAGGAAAAGTAAAGGGGGCATATAAGCAGACGATGAAATTACAATATTATATGATTACATTTCTCTAAAACAGGTTATAGGTTACATGTGCACCACCAAGTCAGAACAACAGGCAAAATTAAGAGATGAAAATAGACAAAATTCTTAGGGTAAGGCACATGGACTACTAACAGCTTACTACACAACATACACTTAGTATTCCTTTCTTAGCTACAGTATACATATCTCCCTGTCAGGCATAGGTGTATAGGTGGCAGGGAAGTCAGGCGCAGGAGAGTCAAACGGAGTGTAAAATGGAGTCTTTTAATAAAGTCCACGTAACATGCTCCATAACACTAAAAGGTATATACATAAACAAACATGGGTACGAGGACCCGACGCGCACCTATACAACATAAAACTACACTGACAATAAAACAATCTCTGACAAAGACATGAGGGGAAACAGAGGGTTAAATACACAACAGGTAATTAATGGGATTGAAAACAGGTGTGTGGGAAGACAAGACAAAACCAATGGAAAATGAAAATGGATCAATGATGGCTAGAAGACCGGTGACGTCGAACGCCGAGCACCGCCCGAACAAGGAGAGGCAACGACTTCGGCAGAAGTCGTGACACTCCCTGGCATATTACATAATTTATGCAGCAGCATGCAGCAGCATGCAGCAGCATGCAAGACATTTGTGGACTCACCTTGTGAGTGCTCACTTGAACAGGAAGGTGGCACGGTGGTCCTTTGTGGGCAAATTTTGTCATCAGACTTTGACATCAAATTCTGGCATTATCTGGATTTATGGTGTTTTCAAGACAACTGGGAACTCTGGGAAAAAAACAAGATCAAATCATGATAACGTCAGTGATCTTCAGATCTTAGCTCTAGAATGAGACCTGAGCTCCCAACTTACAATTCTGAGTTGGATGACCGTTCAAAAGGTATTTTCCCAGTCGGAGCTATTTTTTTCCCGTGGTCCCAATTGTCTTGTCAGATTTCCCAGTTCCGAGTTTCAAGTTGTTTTGAGCGTGGCAGAAATCATGCTGGATTGACAGCAAGGCCAATGTTAAATGTTTATCATTTTAATCTTGTAAAAGAGACCCTTAAACCTTGACCCAGAAAATATAAAAAACTATCGGCCTATATCAAATCTTCCATTCCTCTCAAAAAGTTTAGAAAAGGCTGTTGCGCAGCAACTCACTGCCTTCCTGAAGACAAACAATGTATACGAAATGCTTCAGTCTGGTTTTAGACCCCATCATAGCACTGAGACAGCACTTCTGAAGGTGGTAAATTACATTTTAATGGCATCGGACCGAGGCTCTGCATCTGTCCTCGTGCTCCTAGACCTTAGTGCTGCTTTTGATACCATCGATCACCACATTCTTTGGAGAGATTTGAAACCCAAATTGGTCTACACGGACAAGTTCTGGCCTGGTTTAGATCTTATCTGTTGGAAAGATATCAGTTTGTCTCTGTGAATGGTTTGTCCTCTGACAAATCAACTGTAAATGTCGGTGTTCCTCAAGGTTCCGTTGTAGGACCACTATTGTTTTCACTATATATTTTACCTCTTGGGGATGTTATTCGAAAACATAATGTTAACTTTCACTGCTATGCGGATGACACACAGCTGTACATTTCAAAGAAACATGGTGAAGCCCCAAAATTGCCCTTGCTAGAAGCATGTGTTTCAGACATAAGGAAATGGATAGCTTGCAAACTTTCTACTTTTAAACTCGGACAAAACAGGGATGTTTGTTCTAGGTCCCAAGAAACAAAGAGATCTTCTGTTGAATCTGACAATTAATCTTAATGGTTGTACAGTCATCTCAAATAAAACTGTGAAGGACCTCGGCGTTACTCTGGACCCTGATCTCTCTTTTGAAGAACATATCAAGACCATTTCAAGGACAGCTTTTTTCCATCTACGTAACATTGCAAAAATCAGAAACTTTCTGTCCAAAAATGATGCAGAAAAATTAATCCATGCTTTTGTCACTTCTAGGTTAGACTACTGCAATGCTCTACTTTCCGGCTACCCAGATAAAGCACTAAATAAACTTCAGTTAGTGCAAAATACGGCTGCTAGAATCCTGACTAGAACCAAAAAATTTGATCACATTACTCCAGTGCTAGCCTCCCTACACTGGCTTCCTGTCAAAGCAAGGGCTGATTTCAAGGTTTTACTGCTAACCTACAAAGCATTACATGGGCTATCTCTCTGATCTCCCTGGAAGGGGTGCGTCACCTGAGTGGGTTGATTCACTGATGTGGTCATCCTGTCTGGGTTGGCGCCCCCTCCTTGGGTTGTGCCATGGTGGAGATCTTTGTGGGCTATACTCAGCCTTGTCTCAGGATGGTAAGTTGGTGGTTGAAGATATCCCTCTAGTGGTGTGGGGGCTGTGCTTTGGCAAAGTGGGTGGGGTTATATCCTTCCTGTTTGGCCCTGTCCGGGGGTGTCCTCGGACAGTGTCTCCTGACCCCTCCTGTCTCAGCCTCCAGTATTTATGCTGCAGTAGTTTATGTGTCGTGGGGCTGGGGTCAGTTTGTTATATCTGGAGTACTTCTCCTGTCCAATTCAGTGTCCTGTGTGAATCTAAGTGTGCGTTGTCTAATTCTCTCCTTCTCTCTCTCTTTCTCTCTCTCGGAGGACCTGAGCCCTAGGACCATGCCCCAGGACTACCTGACATGATGACTCCTTGCTGTCCCCAGTCCACCTGGCCGTGCTGCTGCTCCAGTTTCAACTGTTCTGCCTTATTATTATTCAACCATGCTGGTCATTTATGAACATTTGAACATCTTGGCCATGTTCTGTTATAATCTCCACCCGGCACAGCCAGAAGAGGACTGGCCACCCCACATAGCCTGGTTCCTCTCTAGGTTTCTTCCTAGGTTTTGGCCTTTCTTTTTCCTAACCACCGTGCTTCTACACCTGCATTGCTTGCTGTTTGGGGTTTTAGGCTGGGTTTCTGTACAGCACTTTGAGATATCAGCTGATGTACGAAGGGCTATATAAATAAATTTGATTTGATTTGATTTGAAACCCAGTCTTCGGACCACACACCCACTCCACTCCACTGAATAGCAGGCTAGTGATTGCTCTGCAATGCTTGCAGTTAGCCACTGATTCCTTCCAAACCACTCATTGTTGAATTTGCAATTTCCAACTTGTTGTGTGATGTTTATTGCCAATGGCCGATGAACACCAATATGTTTTATCAGTAAATTATCTTCATATGACAAGAATTAAAAAGCATTTGCCAGTAGATTATCGACTTGATTCATGATGATGACTGCTAGCTAAAAAATTTTTTTTTTTTTTTACATGATCAGTCCAATCAAAGCTACTGTTGATATAATGTGATTTGACCTCATTTTATCTGTGGCCAATGAATTGAGCCTTCTTGAATGGGCACTTCTAATGTAACTTTATGGCAGCACCCAAGGGGCTTGAATTTTCGAGCTCATAGATTTAGCGGTGACGTAGTGTCCCCATGAGTGACAGAACACTGAGCCAATCACGGCGCAACTAGAGAACATTACCAACCCCTACACTCTGTATTTTCTGCTGGCTGCCCCACCACCACAGAAAGCACTGAGTTAAGCTCAAACACCTGCATTTTGGATCAAAAGAAAAGCAAGAAAGAAAAAATATATATTTCTATTTTTTTTAAGTTAAAATTGTGGGGCTCAAAACACACGCTCTAAAACAGCCACACATTATTCTTAGTAATGCAATGTAGTATTGTAACAAAGTAATGGAATAATGTACATTTGTAAAATACACAATGCATTGTTTGATGTAATGTTTTATCTCTGTTTGGACCCCAGGAAGAGTATATGCTGCCTTGGTAACAGCTAATGGGGATCCTAATAAAATACTTAATACTAAATTGTCATCCACTACTGCTGTCAAAAAAAGATCTAAGAAAAGTGAAACTGAAATGAAACGTACATTTTAATTTCAAGCTGTGAATATATCAACTTTCCATCGTATTTTAGGATGTTTTTCAGTAAGGTTAATATACAGTTGAAGTCGGAAGTTACATACACTTAGGTTAGAGTCACTGAAACTTGTTTTTCAACTACTCCACAAATTTCTTGTTAACAAACTAGAGTTTTGGCAAGTTGGTTAGGTCATCTACTTTGTGCATGACACAAGTTATTTTTCCAACAATTGTTTACAGACAGATTATTTCACTTATAATTCACTGTATCACAATTCCAGTGGGTCAGAAATGTACATACACTAAGTTGACTGTGCCTTTAAACAGCTTAGAAAATTCCAGAAAATTATGTCATGGCTTCAGAAGCTTCTGATAGGCTAATTGACATAATTTGTGGATGTATTTCAAGACCTACCTTCAAACTCAGTGCCTCTTTGCTGACATCATGGGAAAATTAAAGGAAATCTGACAAGACCTCAGAAAAATAATTGTAGACCTCCACAAGTCTGGTTCATCCTTGGGAGCAATTACTAAATGCCTGAAGTTACCACATTCATCTGTACAAACAATAGTACGCAAGTATAAAAACCATGGGACCACGCTGCCATCATACCGCTAAGCAAGGAGACGCGTTTTGTTTCCTAGAGATTAACATACTTTGGTGCGAAAAATGCAAATCAAACCTAGAACAACAGCAAAGGACCTTCTGAAGACACTGGAGGAAAGAGGTACAAATGTATCTATATCCACAGCAAAACAAGTCCTATATCGACATAACCTGAAAGGCCACTCAGCAAGGAAGAAGCCACTGCTCCAAAACCGCCATAAAAAAGCCAGACTACGGTTTGCAACTGCACATGGGGACAAAGATCGTACTTTTTGGAGAAATATCCTGTGGTCTGATGAAACAAAAATAGAACTGTTTGGCCATAATGACCATCGCTATGTTTGAGGAAAAAGGGGGAGGCTTGCAAGCCGAAGAACACCATCCCAACCGTGAAGCACGGGGGTGGCAGCATCATGTCATGGGAGTGCTTTGTTGCAGGAGGGACTGGTGCACTTCACAAAATAGATGGCATCATGAGAAGGAAAGTGATGTGGATATATTGAAGCAACATCTCAACATCAGTTAGGAAGCTAAAGCTTGGTCGCAAATGTGTCTTCCAATTGACAATGACCCCATGCATACTTCCGAAGTTGTGGAAAAATGGCTAAAGGACAACAAAGTCAAGGTATTGGAGTTGCCATCAGAAAGCCCTGACCTTCATCTTATAGAAAATGTGTGGGCAGAACTGAAAAAAACATGTGGGAGCAAGGAGGCCAACAAACCTGACTCAGTTACACCAGCTCTGTCAGGAGGAATGAGGCAAAATTCACCCAACTGTCACGCCCTGACATTAGACTTTTTTATGTCTATTTTGGTTTGGTCAGGGTGTGATTTGGGTGGGCGTTCTATTTTCTATGTTTTGTATTTCTTTGTTTTGGCCAGGTATTGTTTTCAATCAGGGACAGCTGTCTATCGTTGTCTCTGATTGGGAACCATACTTAGGCAGCCCTTTTTCTCACCTGTGATTGTGGGTAGTTAACTTTGTTTGATGCATTTAGCCCTGTAAGCTTCACGGTTGTGTTCTCATTTGTTGTTTTGTTGGTGTCATTTTTATAATAAAAGAAAATGTACGCTGCACCTTGGCCCGCTTCTTTCGACAGCTGTGACACCAAGCTTGTGGAAGGCACCCTGAAATATTTTGACCCAAGTTAACCAATTTAAAGGCAATGCTACCAAATACTATTTGAGTGTATGTAAACTTCTGACCCTCTGGGAATGTGATGAAATAAATCAATGCTGAAATAAATCATTCTCTCTACTATTATTCTGACATTTCACATTCTTAAAATAAAGTGGTGATCCTAACTGAGCTAAGACAGGGAATTTTTACTAGGATTAAATATCAGGAATTGTGAAAAACTGAGTTTAAATGTATTTGGCTAAGGTGTATGTAAACAACTTCAACTGCATGCATTTCCCAGGAGGTTGGTGGCACCTTAATTGGGGAGGATAGGCTCGTGGTAATGGCAGGAGCGGAGTAAGTGGAATGGCATTAAATACATCAAACACATGGTTTCTATGTGTTTGATGCCATTCCATTTGCTCCGTTATGTGCCGTCCTCCCCTCACCAACCTCCACTGATGCATTTAAGTAACTAGGCTAGATTGGAGTTAGCGTGGGAGCAGTAAAATCCAGACACATTTCACAATTTCATAAAGTCTTTCACAATTTCATAACTTCTCAAGTCCATAAGCAATATTTAAAAGCCCCACCAGCAGTCAACACCCTTCTGTTGCTTGAGTGGGTGTTTTTCTGAAAGGGCCACCGGTCCAAACGAAGCGTCAGTGGAGCATAAGGTTGCGCCTTTGTGTGTGATCTCAGGATCCCCCAGCGAGGGAGTCATCTCGCCCTTTTCCACAAGTCGCCCTACCCACAGAGTATTCCATTGACTCCCAACTCTGCAACAATCACCTGTCTGTTTCGGAAGTGCCAGAACTCGGCCAAGTCCGTGTGCTGAACGAACGCTGGAATTGTGGAATTATCAAGCAGCTGTTTGAAGAATGTTCCGATTGTCCCTTTATGATGCATTTCCAGTTTCAGATTCAACAGGCCTGGAATGGTGGGATTTGTAAACTAATTGTAAGCTGGGGCAGGATTCTGATTCTAGAACTGTGGTAAACAACATAGGAGAAAGACACTGTGACTGGGAGCAATAACTTTGAAGCGGAGTAGCTACAACACTATCACAGTCACCACAACCATGGAGAGAATGCCTCTGAGACAGAGAAAGAAAGAAGGAGAGGAGGAGGAGTGAGGAGCCTTTTCCACATTAAATCCTGTATTATCTCTGCTCTGAACACCATAGAAATATAAGACTTCAGAAATTGACAAAGGATGCCAGGGATGCCAGCCAGGGAATGCCATGCATGGAAAAGGCCCTGTGATTCTCCTTGCGTTGGTTGCCATGGCGTCTCCCTTGGCGGTGGGCAGGAATGGGGCATGTTTGTGTGTGCCCATCCCCTCCTTCAGTCTTTGACAGATGCCTCAGAACCCTGGGATCACAGCACACACAACCACATGTTTGTGCCCATCTCCTCCAGTCTTTGACAGAGAAAGACCTCAGAGCCCAGGGATCAAAGCAAGGGACTGGAGAGCCTCCCATATGGCGCCATCCCAAACAGAAAGACCCCTCACAGGAATGGAGGCTGTCACCTCAGTACTTTGAGTACACACCATCACTGTCACTCACATGGATAGGGGAGGAGAGGCTTGTTCCTGTACAGAGAACTCATAACTCTCAGAGAGGGTGTTTGTTGGTGTGAGTAATCAAAAGCTTCCATAAAAATTCCTTTAAACAAGATATTTGAGTTAAGTGGTTTCACCTCTCTTCAAGCACCAGTGTACTAACCAAATATAAAACATGTGGGCTATTGTCAAGTATTGCTAGTAAACTTGGTGGAGTTGTCTTCTTCACCTTTCTCATTGGCCAGAAAGGGTGCTGTTATTGGTGCTTTCAGCTCAGTCTGCCTCATCTCCTCTCCTCCTCAGGGCCAGCGTTCCTCCTGTGTTAAAGGCCCAGTGCAGTCCAAAATAGGATTTTGCTTTGTTTTATATATGTTTCCACACTATGAGGTTGGAATAATACTATGAAATTGTAAAAAATAATTTTAGTGGAAAAGCTGTTTGAAAAGACCACCTGAAATTTCAGCCTGTATTGGTGGGATGGAGTTTTGGCCATCTATGTTGACATCACCATGCAGTAAATTAGTTAATAGACCAATAAGAAAGATAGTTCCAAACCCCTCTCTGTTTTCTCCTCCCCACTCAGACCACTCCTAGACAGTCCTAGCAAAATTCTTGCTTTAGAAATTGCCCTTTGCTTTAGAACTTAAGCTTTTTTGTTTTTGACCATTTAATTGAAAACAATCGCTGTAAAGGTACTTAATTGTTACCCCGAAATCAAATAAAATCAAATAAAATTGTATTGGTCACATTACACATGGTTAGCAGATGTTAATGCGAGGATAGCGAAATGCTTGTGCTTCTCGTTCCGACAATGCAGTAATATCTAACAAGTAATCTAACATTCACAACAACTAACTTATACACACAATGTAAAGGGATGAATAAGAACATGTACATGTAAATATATGGATGAGCGATGACAGAGCGGCATAGGCGAGATGCAGTAGATGGTATAGAATACAGTATATGCATATGAGATGAGTAATATAATCTGTAAACATTATTAAAGTGCTGTTATTTAAAGTGACTAGTGATACCTTTATTAAGGTCCCATCTGTAAATAGCCCACCCAACTACCTCATCCCCATATTGTTATTTTTTTTGCTCTTTTGAACCCCAGTATCTGTACTTGCACATCATCATCTGCACATCTATCACTCCAGTGTTAATGATAAATTGTAATAATTTCACCACTATGGCCTATTTATTGCCTTACCTCCCTAATCTTACTACATTTGCACACACTGTACAGAGAGTTTTCTATTGTGTTATTGATTGTATGTTTGTTTATCCCATGTGTAACTCTGTGTTGTTTTTGTCGCACTGCTTTGCTTTATCTTGGCCATGTCGCAATTGTAAATAAGAACTTCTCAACAGGCAGTGGCTCGGGTGGTTGTTGTCCTTGATTATCTTTTTGGCGTTCCTGTGACATCGGGTGATGTGGGTGTCCTTGAGGGCAGGTAGTTTGCCACCGGTGACGCGTTGTGCAGACCACACTACCCTCTGGAGAGACTTGTGGTTGAGGGCGGTGCAGTTGCCGTACCAGGCGGGGATACAGCCCGACAGGATGATTGTGCATCTGTAAAGGTTTGTGAGTGTTTTAGGTGACAAGCCAAATTTCTTCAGCCTCCTGAGATTGAAGAGGCGCTGTTGCGCCTTCTTCACCACGCTGTCTGTGTGGGTGGACCATTTCAGTTTGTCCATGATGTGTACGCCAAGGAACTTAAAACTTTCCACCTTCTCCACTACTGTCCCGTCGATATTGATGGGGGGGGGGGGGGGGTGCTCCCTCTGCTGTTTCCTGAAGTCCACGATCATCTCCTTTGTTTTGTTGACGTTGAGTGAGAGGTTATTTTCCTGTACTCCCTGGGTGAACAGGGAGTACAGGAGAGGGCTGAGAACGCACCCTTGTGGGGCCCCAGTGTTGAGGATCAGCGGGGTGGAGATGTTGTTTCCTACCTTCACCACCTGGGGGCGGCCCGTCAGAAAGTCCAGTACCCAGTTGCACAAGGCGGGTCCGGGACCCAGGTTCTCAAGGTTAATGACGAGTTTGGAGGGTACTATGGTGTTAAATGCTGAGCTGTAGTCAATCAACAGCATTCTTACATAGGTATTCCTCTTGTCCAGATGGGATAGGGCAGTGTGCAGTATGATGGCGATTGCATCGTCAGTGGACCTATTGGGGCAAATTGGATTGGGTCTAGGGTATCAAGTCGGGTGGACGTGATATGATCTTTTACTAGTCTCTCAAAGCATTTCATGATGACAGAAGTGAGTGTGAGGGTTAACACGTTAAAATGTTTTACTCACGTTGGCCATGGAGAAGGAGAGCCCACAGGATTTGATAGTGGGCCGTGTCAGTGGCACTGTATTGTCCTCAAAGCGAGCAACGAAGTTGTTAATTTGTCTGGGAGCAAGACGTCGATGTCCGCGACGGGGCTGGTTTTCTTATTGTAATCCGTGATTGACTGTAGACTGTAAATATGATATTGAGATAAAAACGGCTGCATTGGACCTTTAAGCATTTAGTGCTGGAGGAAGAGGGAACTTTTCAAGCGGGCTACTATCCATCTACTGTATCCTCTTATTCCCATATAGACGGTGTTGCGCTGTCCCCCGGTACACACATTCACTTGGTTATTATCCACATTCACACGCACATTTTCTCCCTCACTCTTTCTCCTCTCGTATACACACACACACACACACACACACACACACACACACACACACACACACACACACACACACACACACACACACACACTTGATTGCGCTGACACACTTCTTTAGGGATTAGGCCAGTCCACTGATTACATTGACTGACTGACTGCTGTGTGAAAGACTGCCTCCCTCGATCCCTCTCTGTTTCCCTCCATCCATCCTTCTCTTACCCCTCACAGTACTGCCTCTGCACCTAACAGCACTCTCTCTGTGGTGGCTCAAATGAGATTTCCTCAAAGAAATCTCTGCATTAAGTCTGCCGTTTTAAAGACGGGCCATCAATCTCATGCTTGTATTAATGCATTCATATGCACGCGCGCACGTTCAGCCACATCGTTTTTTTCAATTGTTTAAGCACAATTTTGATAACAGGGCCCGGTTTGTCAAAACACTACACACAATTAGTACAACCCTACACCAAAGTAGCACAACACTTCAGATCATTTGCAAAAATGGAACACTTTTGTCAAAACTATACACGACTTTTGTTACCATTTTTTGTTACCATACGAAACACACACATTTCATATGACTTCAATCTTTTTGAACCAGTTACACACTGCTGTTGCCAACCTAAAACACTTTTAGCAAGTCTAATTGTCAGTGATTAGAGTACTGTAAATGAAGTACACAGAGAAAGTGCAACTATACAAACACTACACAAGACCAATGCTGCAGACTGAGGAAAATATCATTTATTTCTCTCTATATACCCAAATCAGTCAACATGTCAACATGGAAAATCACAACAAAACATGTCCCAGTTTTCATGCTACTACAGTAGTGTGCATAACACTGTTAGCTCAGCAAACAACAGACAAACGTAAAATACTGTATCCAGTACAGGTTACAATTACAGTAAATAACAACAACAAACATAAAAAATAATCTGAAAAAAATGGACAATATTGTACATAAAATACTACAGTAAACATACTAACATTATCTCTTTGCCTAGCTGGATCTGGCCAGAGAATTTCATCAACATCACAAGCAATATCATCATTAGCAAGACAACGCGGGAAGAACCGTCTTGAATGTGGAATCCATCCTTGCACAGCTGCGGCGTCGACTTGGTCACAGGCGTCCTCCATGGCCTGAATGAGGAGTGCAGTGTCAACATCGCAGCCACTACCAGCTAGCCTACTCCAGCAGTACTGTATCATTTCAATCATTTTAGTCAATAAGATTCTTGCTACGTAAGCTTAACTTTCTGAACATTCGAGACGTGTAGTCCACCTGTCATTCCAATCTCCTTTGCATTAGCGTAGCCTCTTCTGTACCCTGTCAACTATGTGTCTATCTATCCCTGTTCTCTCCTCTCTGCACAGACCATACAAACGCTCCACACCGCGTGGCCGCGGCCACCCTAATCTGGTGGTCCCAGCGCGCACGACCCACGTGGAGTTCCTGGTCTCCGGTAGCCTCTGGAACTGCCGATCTGCGGCCAACAAGGCAGAGTTCATCTCAGCCTATGCCTCCCTCCAGTCCCTCGACTTCCTGGCACTGACGGAAACATGGATCACCACAGATAACACTGCTACTCCTACTGCTCTCTCTTCGTCCGCCCACGTGTTCTCGCACACCCCGAGAGCTTCTGGTCAGCGGGGTGGTGGCACCGGGATCCTCATCTCTCCCAAGTGGTCATTCTCTCTCTCTCCCCTTACCCATCTATCTATCGCCTCCTTTGAATTCCATGCTGTCACAGTTACCAGCCCTTTCAAGCTTAACATCCTTATCATTTATCGCCCTCCAGGTTCCCTCGGAGAGTTCATCAATGAGCTTGATGCCTTGATAAGCTCCTTTCCTGAGGACGGCTCACCTCTCACAGTCCTGGGCGACTTTAACCTCCCCACGTCTACCTTTGACTCATTCCTCTCTGCCTCCTTCTTTCCACTCCTCTCCTCTTTTGACCTCACCCTCTCACCCTCTCACCTTCCCCCCCTACTCACAAGGCAGGCAATACGCTCGACCTCATCTTTACTAGATGCTGTTCTTCCACTAACCTCATTGCAACTCCCCTCCAAGTCTCCGACCACTACCTTGTATCCTTTTCCCTCTCGCTCTCATCCAACACTTCCCACACTGCCCCTACTCGGATGGTATCGCGCCGTCCCAACCTTCGCTCTCTCTCCCCCGCTACTCTCTCCTCTTCCATCCTATCATCTCTTCCCTCTGCTCATACCTTCTCCAACCTTTCTCCTGATTCTGCCTCCTCAACCCTCCTCTCTTCCCTTTCTGCATCCTTTGACTCTCTATGTCCCCTATCCTCCAGGCCGGCTCGGTCCTCCCCTCCCGCTCCGTGGCTCGATGACTCATTGCGAGCTCACAGAACAGAGCTCCGGGCAGCCGAGCGGAAATGGAGGAAAACTCGCCTCCCTGCGGACCTGGCATCCTTTCACTCCCTCCTCTCTACATTTTCCTCCTCTGTCTCTGCTGCTAAAGCCACTTTCTACCACTCTAAATTCCAAGCATCTGCCTCTAACCCTAGGAAGCTCTTTGCCACCTTCTCCTCCCTCCTGAATCCTCCTCCTCCCCCTCCCCCCTCCTCCCTCTCTGCAGATGACTTCGTCAACCATTTTGAAAAGAAGGTCGACGACATCCGATCCTCGTTTGCTAAGTCAAACGACACCGCTGGTTCTGCTCACACTGCCCTACCCTGTGCTCTGACCTCTTTCTCCCCTCTCTCTCCAGATGAAATCTCGCTTCTTGTGACGGCCGGCCGCCCAACAACCTGCCCGCTTGACCCTATCCCCTCCTCTCTTCTCCAGACCATTTCCGGGGACCTTCTCCCTTACCTCACCTCGCTCATCAACTCATCCCTGACCGCTGGCTACGTCCCTTCCATCTTCAAGAGAGCGAGAGTTGCACCCCTTCTGAAAAAACCTACACTCGATCCCTCCGATGTCAACAACTACAGACCAGTATCCCTTCTTTCTTTTCTCTCCAAAACTCTTGAACGTGCCGTCCTTGGCCAGCTCTCCCGCTATCTCTCTCAGAATGACCTTCTTGATCCAAATCAGTCAGGTTTCAAGACTAGTCATTCAACTGAGACTGCTCTTCTCTGTATCACGGAGGCGCTCCGCACTGCTAAAGCTAACTCTCTCTCCTCTGCTCTCATCCTTCTAGACCTATCGGCTGCCTTCGATACTGTGAACCATCAGATCCTCCTCTCCACCCTCTCCGAGTTGGGCATCTCCGGCGCGGCCCACGCTTGGATTGCGTCCTACCTGACAGGTCGCTCCTACCAGGTGGCGTGGCGAGAATCTGTCTCCTCGCCACGCGCTCTCACCACTGGTGTCCCCCAGGGCTCTGTTCTAGGCCCTCTCCTATTCTCGCTATACACCAAGTCACTTGGCTCTGTCATAACCTCACATGGTCTCTCCTATCATTGCTATGCAGACGACACACAATTAATCTTCTCCTTTCCCCCTTCTGATGACCAGGTGGCGAATCGCATCTCTGCATGTCTGGCAGACATATCAGTGTGGATGACGGATCACCACCTCAAGCTGAACCTCGGCAAGACGGAGCTGCTCTTCCTCCCGGGGAAGGACTGCCCGTTCCATGATCTCGCCATCACGGTTGACAACTCCATTGTGTCCTCCTCCCAGAGCGCTAAGAACCTTGGCGTGATCCTGGACAACACCCTGTCGTTCTCAACCAACATCATGGCGGTGGCCCGTTCCTGTAGGTTCATGCTCTACAACATCCGCAGAGTACGACCCTGCCTCACACAGGAAGCGGCGCAGGTCCTAATCCAGGCACTTGTCATCTCCCGTCTGGATTACTGCAACTTGCTGTTGGCTGGGCTCCCTGCCTGTGCCATTAAACCCCTACAACTCATCCAGAACGCCGCAGCCCGTCTGGTGTTCAACCTTCCCAAGTTCTCTCACGTCACCCCGCTCCTCCGCTCTCTCCACTGGCTTCCAGTTGAAGCTCGCATCCGCTACAAGACCATGGTGCTTGCCTACGGAGCTGTGAGGGGAACGGCACCGCAGTACCTCCAGGCTCTGATCAGGCCCTACACCCAAGCAAGGGCACTGCGTTCATCCACCTTTGGCCTGCTCGCCTCCCTACCATTGAGGAAGTACAGTTCCCGCTCAGCCCAGTCAAAACTGTTCGCTGCTCTGGCCCCCCAATGGTGGAACAAACTCCCTCACGACGCCAGGACAGCGGAGTCAATCACCACCTTCCGGAGACACCTGAAACCCCACCTCTTCAAGGAATACCTAGGATAGGATAAGTAATCCTTCTCACCACCCCCCTTAATGATTTAGATGCACTATTGTAAAGTGGCTGTTCCACTGGATGTCAGAAGGTGAATTCACCAATTTGTTAGTCGCTCTGGATAAGAGCGTCTGCTAAATGACTTAAATGTAATGTAATGTAAATGAGTACCTGGGCCTGGGTCTGGAGATCGTAAACCTTCCACCGCCATGCAGAGAACAACTCTTCGATAGGGTTTAGAAACGGAGAGTATGGTGGAAGGTATAGTACTGTCAACTGTGGATGGTGTTGAAACCAGTTCTGGACCAAAGCAGAGCGCTGGAATGACACATTGTCCCAGATGACCGTCTAGTGCATCTGGTGCATTTCATTACCTCCTGTGACGATGTGGTGCAATCGATCCAAAAATGCGAGAATGTGAGGTGTGTTGTAAGGGCCCATTTTGGCATGACAGAGGACAACCCCGTGCTGTGAAATGGCAAAGGGTGATTTTACCCCCACGTTGCCCTGGGACATTGATTATAGCCCTGTGGCCAATGATATTTCTGCCTCTCCTTGCTTTTGTGAGGTTGAACCCTGCCTCATCAATATATATTAATTCATGCAGGATTTCCTCAGCATCCATCTGCAAAACTCCCTGAAATACAGTGAAAGACAAGATTGTGTAGTTGAGGATAGGTCTACTATACAGTCAATGTAAAAAGGCATGTGTGCAGTATGCAACATCACAGTGCTAAAGTGAACAATACAAACCTCCACATACTCATGCCGCAGCCGTTTGACCCTCTCTGAATTCCGCTCAAAAGGCACTCGATAAAGTTGTTTCATTTGAACCTGATGTCTTTTCAGGATGTGTGCCAATGTTGACTGAGAGACCTGATGGACATTATTGAAAATGACATGGTCACCGATAATGTTGGCTTGTAGTTCTGAGCCTGATAGCATTATTGGCCAAAACCATGTTTATTATCTCTCTCTCTTGTTCTTGCGTGAATATGGGCCCCCTTCCTCCTTGTCGTTCCCGACCCTCAATCCTATGTAGAGAATAATACATGTAACTTACTGTACAATGTCACAGGAAGGGGTGTCATAAGTGCTGATGTGGTGCATAAAATAAGAGGCTGATTACTGTAACTGTAGACAGATCTTCTTTTACTTGTTTTCCTGTCGAAAAGTCCTTATGACAGATGCCACTGTATATCTGCTAAGATTTGGCTGAACTCTCAGTCCAGCCTCCCTCAGTGTCAATCCGTGATTCACAACTTGGTCCACTAGTGTTGCACGAATGTCATTTGATAAGTTTGGTCCTCTTCTTCTTTGTGCACGTTCTCCTCCTGCTTCAGGTCTTCCTCGACCTCTGGCTCAGCCTCTGCCTCTACCTCCTTCTCCTCCTCTGTGTACTCCTCCTCTCACCCTCACTCTTCTTCTGAGTCCTTCCATTTTGGTTGAAGGCAGGTGAACCTACCTGCTGCATTTTTATAGTGCTTAAACCTGATAGGTGTGTCTACAATTTAGCAATCATGTGTTTGTGCACCTGATGGCTGTGTTTAACAGATTGGCTCATAGGTGTGGTAATTTGACAGTCAGTGCTTTGGAATTGCAAGGAAGTGACATCATGATATACTTCTGTGTCTGATGTATACAAGTGTGTTTAGTGTTTTGCAAATCACCGTGTGTAATGTTTTGCAAATAGTGTGAAGCTGACAATGTGCTTACAGTTGTGCAAATATAGCCTTGTGTTTTGCTCCTTGAGTGTAAGGTTTTGCTAATTGTGGGAAAAGTTCAATCTTAGTGTGTAAGCAACCTTAAAAAACTCTAAAACCTCTCTAGGGTAGGGGGCAGCATTTTGAATTTTGGATGAAAAGCATGCCCAAATTAAACTGCCATCTACTCAGGCCCAGAAGATAGGATATGCATATAATTAGTAGATTTGGATAGACACACTAAAGTTTCCTAAACTGTTAAAATAATGTCTGTGAGTATAACATAACTGATTTGACAGGCGAAAACCTGAGAAAAATCCATTCAGGAAGTAGGATTTTCTTTTAGTTGTAGTTTTCTATTCAATGCCATTACAGTATCCATTGACTTAGGACTCGAATTGCAGTTCCTTTGCCTTCCACTAGATGTCAACAGTCTTTAGAAATTGTTTCAGGCTTGTATTCTGAAAAATGAGGGAGTGAGAGCAGTCTGAATGAGTGGACCCTGCCATGTCACAGAGCTTTTTCCATGCGCGCGACCGAGAGAGTGCCTTTCTTTTTTTGTGTGTGTGTGTTTGTTTTGTGTGTGTTTTTTATTTGACCCCTTTTTCTCCCCAATTTTGTGGTATCCAATTGTTTTAGTAGTTACTATCTTGTCTCATCGCTACAACTCCCGTACGGGTTCGGGAGAGACGAAGGTTGAAAGTCATGGGTCCTCCGATACACAGCCCAACCAAGCCGCACTGCTTCTTAACACAGCGCGCATCCAACCCGGAAGCCAGCCGCACCAAAGTGTCGGAGGAAACACCGTGCACCTGGCAACCTTGGTTAGCGTGCACTGTGCCCGGCCCACCACAGGAGTCGCTGGTGCGCGATGAGACAAGGACATCCCTACCGGCCAAGCCCTCCTTAACCCGGACGACGCTAGGCCAATTATGCTTCGCCCCACGGACCTCCGGGTCGCGGAGAGAGTGCCTTTCTTGTTTACCTTTTATATTGACAACGTTATTGTCCGGTTGAAATATGATCTATTATTTAGGCTAAAAACAACCTGATGATTGAATATAAACATCGTTTCTGTGAACTTTACGGATACAATTTGGATTTTTTTGTCTGCCTGTTGTGACTGTGTTTGAGCCTGTGGATTACTGAAGAAAACGTGTGAACGAATGGAGGTTTTCGGAGATAAAGAGAGACTTTATCGAACAAAAGGAACATTTATTGAATAAATGAATGTCTTCTGAGTGCAACTATATGAAGATCATCAAAGGTAAGTGATTCATTTTATCTCTATTTCTGATGTGTAACTCTACTTGGCTGGTTACTGTTTGTAATGATTTGTCTGCTGGGCTATGTTCTCAAATAATTGTAAGGTATGCTTTCACCGTAAAGCATTTTTGAAATCTGACACCGTGGTTGGATTCACAAGAAGTTCATCTTTAAACCTATGTAAAATAGTTGTATCTTTTCTGAATTTTAATAATGAGTATTTCTGTATTTGAATTTGGCGCTCTGCAATCTCACTGGATGTTGGCCAGGTGACGTCCCATATACCCTAGAGGTTAAGCCTATACTTCCACTGGTCTCACCTGGGAAATTATCTATATATTTTGCTGTGGTAAATCTGTTCACTTTTCTTATTATGATAGACGGTGAAAATCTACCATTGGAACATGAGGTAGCCAATTGACCTATTCATGACATGGTGGGTAGAGACCAATCAGATATCATAGGGAGAAGCCACGCCCATTGAGTATTTCAACTGCTGCCACACGCTCCAATCTCAGGGGTCTCAGCAGGAGTGCTTTAATATTCAGTGTGTGTGTGTGTGTTGTGTGCATGTGAATGTGAATGTGAATGTGAGAGGGAAAAAGAGAAAGGGAAAGAGGAAGAGGGAATCAAGGCATGTGTGAGAGAGAAGGGGGGAAGGTGGTTCTCAATGGCAATAGCGCTCAATTGCTTTTCCTAGCCTGAGGGCATAGTTGGCTCTCTCTATCTTTCTCTCCCATACTGAGTCCCAAAATCCCTCTCCATTCGCCGCCTGGGATGACAACTTGAACCTCATTCATACCCCTCTGTCCTCTTGGGTCAAAGGTCAAAGAGAAAAACCGGGCTGTGCAATTACATAATGTGGCATGGAGACCTCTGTCCTGACCTGGGCACTCCTAGACCGTGACAGTCATCGTGACAGTCATCACACTAACACCATTGTCTGTCTGTCTCCTCCTTATTGGTGACATGGACTATATGGATTATATGTTATCTGGACAATTACTTAATTGAATGGACAGATTTATTCACTTGATCGGATGGATGAACATTATTTACTAAGGAAGGTTGTATATCTTCTTGAACAAACACCCTTGACTGGCAAACCTTGTTCGATATACACGTGATTACATAGCTAAGATACAATTTTATCTGGACAATTGATGAGTTGAGCGGACAGATGAATGAACTTGATTGCATGGTAAATGTGATTTATATCTGTTTGAGCATAACAACCTGGGTTGAAGAGGAAGACTCACGCTAAACCTCATTCAATATACACGTGACAGCATCGCTGAATATGACAATGAAGGCTGAATGATCAGCTCATTAAAACAGAGCTGCTATTGTGACACACTGGGTAGCATCCATCAGATGGTCCGTGACTTATGTAACCTTTCCCCAATTAAACCTTATTCAGAGGGAAATAATCCTTGTGGGTAAATCAAGGCAGCAGCGCTGAGCTCCAGCTCGGCCAAAAACCCCTTTAGCCCCTTGGCTAGCCAAGCCTTGTCTGAGATGGACGCTCTGATAGGAACTTCTAATGACCAGAGCTGCCTCCCAAATGGCAACCGATTACCTATGTAGCACTACTTTGACCTGGGCCCATAGTGCTCGAGTCAAAAGTAGTGCACTATATCAGGAATAGGGTGCCCTTTGGGATATAGACAAGAGCAGCTGACTTGGAGCTGAAGCTGAGAGGAGAGTGAATGCCCTGTTGAACACAAGTACTGGACCAGGCTCTTTGGACCAGAGTGTCCCCTGTGTCCCCCTCTGTTGGGACCGCTCAACTTGGCCCTCACACAAGGCTACCATTGGAGCATAGCTGAGAGAAAGGGAAAGGGAGATGAAGAGGGAGAGACAGGGATAACTCAGAGGCACACATTTAGATGGAGGAGGAAGTTGCTAATGGGAGCTGACAAACACTGATGCGTGAAATTACTTTTTCTGATCACAACGATAGATGGCACAACACCCCTTTCCCATTTGAATCACACCCCTTTCCAATTTAAAGCCCCATATAAAAATGGCTTAGTGGAACAATGAAGATAAGCCAATAACATTTGGCAGTAACGGTAGCAGAATGAATTGTACTGTAAGTAGGAACTAAACATCCTTTAAATTGTAGCTTCTTGTTTTAATTCTATCCTTTCATCATCTTACTGATACTGGAACTTATATTCCGCAACTTGTTTACACATACATAAATCATTCAGTTTAAATTCCTGGGGCTTGAGCAGTGAAACATGCTCCCCCAGGTGCAGTGTAGAGCCCAATTAGCTAGTAGGAATCTCATTTTAGTCAGGCCATAGCAAAAGGAAAGAAGCAGATTTGTGAATCAGCCATTAATGCCTGAAGGAGAGAGCACATCACCCAAGGAGGGATTAGCCCCGGGAGGTGTATGAGTACGAAGGCACTCTTTTAGCAGCAGACAGTATACACTGAGTCAGTGGAGGCTCTTTAGAGGAGGAAGGGGAGGACCATCTTATTCAGTGAATTTCATACAAATAAAAATGGTAAAACATTAAAAAAGGTTCTCTTTTAGATAAAACTATACTAAATATACTCAAATATCTGATTAAAACACACTGTTTTGCAGTGAAGGTCTACAGTACCCTCAACAGCACTCTGCAGAGTAGCACCATGGAGCAGCCGGAGGACAGTTATCTTCCACCCTCCTCTGTATACATTAACTTCAATAAAAACCTAGTAGGCTCATAGTTCTCACCCCCTTCCATTGACATACAGTGTAATTATGACAACTCCCAGAGGACGTCCTCCAACCTATCAGAGTTACAGCATGAACTGATATGTTGTCCACCCAATCAAAGTATCAGATAATTAATCTAGAACTGAAAGCTATAGCTAGATAGCACTGCAGTGCATAGAATGTGATGAGTAGTTGACTCAGAGGGAGAAAGACAATAGTTAACCTGTAACGGCTTTCTTCCCTTGAAGGAGAGGAGGACCAAAATGCAGCGGGGTTAGAGTTCAACATGTTTAATCAAGACCATACATGAGAACACTACAAAACAACAAAAGTGAAAACCGAAACAGTCCTATCTGGTGCAATGACACAAAGACAGAAGACAACCACCCACAAACCCCAACACAAAACAAGCTACCTAAATATGGTTCCCAATCAGAGACAATGACTAACACCTGCCATATCAGGCCATACATAGAAACGGACAAACTAGACACACAACATAGAATGCCCACCCAGCTTACGTTCTGACCAACACTAAAACAAGGAAAACACAAAAGAAATATGGCCAGAACGTGACATAACCAGTTTTGAACTAAATTAATTTCTTAAAAAATGGAGAAGCAAGAAATTAAACTTTCAGTTTCACTTACTTAGCTAGCAAATGCAGCTAGCTAGTTTAGCCTACTCAAACAATCTGCTTAAACAGAGGTATGCTATGTTAGCAAACTGGCTAGGATTATCCAACACCACACTGGAACTCTTCCAAGTCAAGGTAAGCTATTGGTTCTACTACTGTATTGCCACCCGGGCCTGCCGGTGTAAGTGCTAAACTGCTTACTGACTGCATGATTGTAGCAGGTTTACTAACATGTTAGTTCTATTAGCTATGTTGACTATGATGTTACTTTAGCTATGGTGACAACGATGTAGGCTGTGTATAGTTGTTATGATATGGTTTAGCTTGGAAAGTTTTTTTTGCCTGGTCACATACAGCTGATGTGTTGTGCATTGAAGTCCACAAGCAAAGGGAAAAGGTGAGAGGAGGAGAGCGCAGAGATGCCAGAAATAGTACAACATGGCTGCTATAAAAGTGAACCATGTTTACGTGTGATCAGGGGTGTGTTCATTCCACCAATTCTGTTAAAAATGTTTCTTGAACAGAAGCACATGGGGAAACTGTTGAGTGTAAAAAACCCAGCAGTTCTTCACACACTCAAACCGGTGCCCCTGGCACCTAGTAGCATACCCTGTTCAAAGGCACTTAAATATTTTGTCTTGCCCATTGTCGTGATTAAACTAATCATGTAACTTTAATTAACTAGGAAGTCGGGGCACCAAGGGAAAATGAATCTCTATTTCCCAAATTAACTTTTAAGATATTTTCATATTTTATCGATCTTCTATTAATGTATTATTACCTCATCAATCTCATTCCTGAATGTTGCAAACCCTTGGATATCTGCATGAACCCTAGTATGATAAATCATGAATCAGCTATATACAAATTGTCTTAATTATTTATTTACTAACTAACTAATCAATCACAGAATTACATAAATACACACTCATATACATTGGTTACTGACATGATACACTGAAAAGTCTCTAGTGGGCTAAGCCAATATGACGGCTTTGTAGACAAAGGAAAGGGGTGGGGCCAGCTCAAGAGCGGGAATCTTAGAGTGGAGCCCCGTACATACACTACACTCATAAATATGCTTATACTTTGAACACAAACAACCGCTCATTCCAAAATAAATCTCAATTTACATATTTACGAGTGTATTAATTCTATCCTTTCATCATCTTACTGATACTGGAACTTATATTCCGCAACTTGTTTACACATACATAAATCATTCAGTTTAAATTCCTGGGGTTTGAGCAGTGAAACATGCTCCCCCAGGTGCAGTGTAGAGCCCAATTTGCTAGTAGGAATCTCATTTTAGTCAGGCCATAGCAAAAGGAAAGAAGCAGATTTGTGAATCAGCCATTAATGCCTGAAGGAGAGAGCACATCACCCAAGGAGGGATTAGCCCCGGGAGGTGTATGAGTACGAAGGCACTCTTTTAGCAGCAGACAGTATACACTGAGTCAGTGGAGGCTCTTTAGAGGAGGAAGGGGAGGACCATCTTATTCAGTGAATTTCATACAAATAAAAATGGTAAAACATTAAAAAAGGTTCTTTTAGATAAAACTATACTAAATATACTCAAATATCTGATTAAAACACACTGTTCTGCAGTGAAGGTCTACAGTACCCTCAACAGCACTCTGCAGAGTAGCACCATGGAGCAGCCGGAGGACAGTTATCTTCCACCCTCCTCTGTATACATTAACTTCAATAAAAACCTAGTAGGCTCATAGTTCTCACCCCCTTCCATTGACATACAGTGTAATTATGACAACTCCCAGAGGACGTCCTCCAACCTATCAGAGTTACAGCATGAACTGATATGTTGTCCACCCAATCAAAGTATCAGATAATTAATCTAGAACTGAAAGCTATAGCTAGATAGCACTGCAGTGCATAGAATGTGGTGAGTAGTTGACTCAGAGGGAGAAAGACAATAGTTAACCTGTAACGGCTTTCTTCCCTTGAAGGAGAGGAGGACCAAAATGCAGCGGGGTTAGAGTTCAACATGTTTAATCAAGACCATACATGAGAACACTACAAAACAACAAAAGTGAAAACCGAAACAGTCCTATCTGGTGCAATGACACAAAGACAGAAGACAACCACCCACAAACCCCAACACAAAACAAGCTACCTAAATATGGTTCCCAATCAGAGACAATGACTAACACCTGTCATATCAGGCCATACATAGAAACGGACAAACTAGACACACAACATAGAATGCCCACCCAGCTTATGTTCTGACCAACACTAAAACAAGGAAAACACAAAAGAAATATGGCCAGAACGTGACATAACCAGTTTTGAACTAAATTAATTTCTTAAAAAATGGAGAAGCAAGAAATTAAACTTTCAGTTTCACTTACTTAGCTAGCAAATGCAGCTAGCTAGTTTAGCCTACTCAAACAATCTGCTTAAACAGAGGTATGCTATGTTAGAAAGCTGGCTAGGATTATCCAACACCACACTGGAACTCTTCCAAGTCAAGGTAAGCTATTGGTTCTACTACTGTATTGCCACCCGGGCCTGCCGGTGTAAGTGCTAAACTGCTTACTGACTGCATGATTGTAGCAGGTTTACTAACATGTTAGTTCTATTAGCTATGTTGACTATGATGTTACTTTAGCTATGGTGACAACGATGTAGGCTGTGTATGATATGGTTTAGCTTGGAAAGTTTTTTTTGCCTGGTCACATACAGCTGATGTGTTGTGCATTGAAGTCCACAAGCAAAGGGAAAAGGTGAGAGGAGGAGAGCGCAGAGATGCCAGAAATAGTACAACATGGCTGCTATAAAAGTGAACCATGTTTACGTGTGATCAGGGGTGTGTTCATTCCACCAATTCTGTTAAAAATGTTTCTTGAACAGAAGCACATGGGGAAACTGTTGAGTGTAAAAAACCCAGCAGTTCTTCACACACTCAAACCGGTGCCCCTGGCACCTAGTAGCATACCCTGTTCAAAGGCACTTAAATATTTTGTCTTGCCCATTGTCGTGATTAAACTAATCATGTAACTTTAATTAACTAGGAAGTCGGGGCACCAAGGGAAAATGAATCTCTATTTCCCAAATTAACTTTTAAGATATTTTCATATCTTATCGATCTTCTATTAATGTATTATTACCTCATCAATCTCATTCCTGAATGTTGCAAACCCTTGGATATCTGCATGAACCCTAGCATCATAAATCATGAATCAGCTATATACAAATTGTCTTAATTATTTATTTACTAACTAACTAATCAATCACAGAATTACATAAATACACACACAATAGTTATACATTGGTTACTGACATGATACACTGAAAAGTCTCTAGTGGGCTAAGCCAATATGACGGCTTTGTAGACAAAGGAAAGGGGTGGGGCCAGCTCAAGAGCGGGAATCTCAGAGTGGAGCCCCGTACATACACTACACTCATAAATATGCTTATACTTTGAACACAAACAACCGCTCATTCCAAAATAAATCTCAATTTACATATTTACGAGTGTATGGCTTTGTCCCTCTCTGCGATCGCCGGTCCGCCTGCTGGATATATCTTCGATGGAAAGTCTCTGGTTTGTAGAGATCAAAGTCTTTCGCAGTTGTAGCATACGTCAGAATAACATTCGGTCGTTCGTCCGGTTGCGTTTACCAGACTAAAGTACTTAGTCAGCTACAGAATGAATAATTGTTCTTTAGTTTGTAGATTTCTTAACCATTTCGACGTGGGAATGATCTCCAAGTTCTCTAGTCTTGTATTTTGGTAGAGTTGCCAACCATTTAGCAAAAGCTTCCATGTTTTCTGGTCTATTGTAAGTTTCGTCAGAAGTGTTTTTTATACTGGAGTAGAAAAGAACACCCCGTTCCATGACACCGATGTAAATGTCTGTGTTCACGGGATTGATTGATTGAGAGAGAGAGAGAGAGAGAGAGATGATCCATGATCACGTCATGACACCATTCACCCTCTGAATGTAAATGTCTGTGTTCACGGGATTGATTGAGACACAGAGGAGGACCGAAGCTTTCTGTCCTCTGGCTACAACATGGTGCTAACCTACAGAATGTTGTTGAGGCTACTGTAGACATTCATTGCCTTTGGCTTTGGGGGTTATAATTTGTAGGGGTGCTAAGTTGCCGTCCTGAATCTTTCTTCAATATTTCAATTACAGTTTTGCCTTTGGCACTGGGTTTAAATTCTGTCAAATCACCTCAATAAAGAGGGTTTGTACCTTTTCATTCAAAGGAGGACATTTTAACTTGTGGTAAGAGCACTTTCCTCTATGCCAGGTATTGGCCATGGCATAGAGGCATTAGAGTGAGAGTAGCATTAGCTCTAAATCCCTCTGAAGAGAAGCGAACCCTGACCTGTGTCATGCTGAGTTTGACAGGCAGCTTGTGTGGCAGGTTTCTGTGTGCCCAGCTCATTTGTTTCTGACTTTAACCCTCCTATCCAAATGACTCTCGTGGCCTGAAGAGATGCTTAATGTGAGAACATGGCAATGGTCCAAGTATATACTGTAAGCTTTCCAAGTATGGATCTCAGATGAAGAGTGCCCCCAAAGACCTTAAGCAGCGCTTCGGTGTGGCAATGGCATCAGCTGGGAAAGAAAAGTGGACTGAGAGTGCTTGTGTGTGCATGTGTGTGTGTGCGCTTGTGTGTATGCCCCCAAAAGACAACAAGCAGCGCTGCAGAGCCTACGATCGCAGTTGGTGTCAGAAGTCTGCCAACTGGTTTCTATTAGTGTGGAGCCCGGCTCCATCTCCCTCACGGAGGCTTATTTGTCTCTGACAGCTGTAGATAGATAGAGAGAGATGACGGATCTATGCAAATGAGACTCTGAATGATGTATTATGCCAAAAGTTCCACAGTGGACAAAACCCATCTTTGGAACCCAGTCTTCCTTCCAAATCCAATAGCACCATGGAGCCTCTTCATAGTCGTCAGACTGTGGACGCATCCCAAATGGCACCCTATCTATTTTTCAGACGTTTTACCATATGTTTTTATCCAGATTGACTTCGTGAGCGCACACATTTTCTTACCGGTCTGCAGTGGAAATCAAACCAACATCGATGGCATTGTAAGAACCATGCTCAACTGATTTTCACCGGACGTGTGGACAGTTCCTTTCATAGTGAACTACTCTTAGAGCTCTGGTCAAAAGTAGTGCACTATGTATGGAATAGGGTGTCCCTTGTCACAGAATGCGCTTCAAGGCGTCGCCTCTCTTCTCCATTGGCTATTAAATGCCCCTAACAGGTGCAGAGTCGTTGAGACAAGTCGTATCATTCTACTCCCGGGTTTGGTGGGAGAATGTGTGTGCTTGCTTGCCACACTGGTTATGAGTGGAAGGCATTGTGCTCATTGAGAACTGACAAATGGCCCCTGGCTATCAAGGAAAAGAAGCCGCCACAGCTACTAGATCCTGGACCGTAAAATGGAGTCACTCCCAGTGGTGTAAGTGGTTCGAAGGTACAGAGCTGTTTTGTTCCAGCTGGGGTCGGCCAAACGTTGTCTATTGCTGTTGGCTGCAGCATTATCTCCTCCCATTAATTATCCGTTTGCAGGAAATCCAGCGCACACACACACACACATCAAACACGCACACACACACACACTTCTTCTGTGATTAATTTCAGGAACTGCCAGACCAGACGACGGTCCCTCTGGCGCTGAATGACGTGGCCTTGCCAACACAGCACTTCCACTATGTTTTTTTTGTGGAAGGGGACGGGGATGGCTTTTTGTTCTTTCTGTGTTCTTTTTTTTTTGGTCTTGAATGCCGACTAGACCGGGCGCAAGCGTGCGTCCGCGTGCGCCTTAGCGCGCATGTTGATTTTGTCCACCCACACCAGACGCGATCAGAACACGCAGGTTGAAATATCAAAACGAATTCTGAACCAACCATATTCATTTGAGGATAGGTCCAAATGCATTAAACATTCATGGAAATTTAGCTCGCTTGCTGTTGCTAGCTAATTTGTCCTGGGATATAAACAAGTTCCTCTACTCTGACAATTAATCCACAAATAAAAGGGTAAACCTAGTTAGTTTCGAGTAATCACTCCTCCTTCAGTCTTCTTCTTTGGACTTTATATGGCGGTTAGCAACCAACCAAGGTGCTTTATCACCACCAACTGGACTGGAGTGTGGACCTCAGTTCATCTTTCAATCACCCACGTCCGTATATGCTCCTAAAAACCAATGAGGAAATGGGAGAGGTGGAACATGCAGCGCGTCATGCGTCAAAAATAGAAGCATCGCTCGCGCACGTAACGCAAGTGGTTTAAGTCAGCATGTAAGTCACCAAGATGAGATGAGAGCTCGCCATTTGTATGGCAGACCTGGGTTCAAATACTGTTTGAAATCATTTTAAATACTTATATAATAATATTTGCTTTATTGAGCTTGCATGACGCAATGAACCAATAGAAATGTCCCAAAACAGCCAACCCTGTCGACCTGGCACTCCAGCCTGGGAAAAATAAATTGCTCAAAGTTGGCTGTAGGCCACGTGACATTTTTTAAATGTATTTTAAACCAGGTCTGGGTCTACCAAGTTTTTATTTGACTTTTATTTAACTAGGCAAGACAGTTAAGAACAAATTCGAATTTACAATGACTGACCTCCCCAGCCAACCCCTATGGGACTCCCAATCACAGCCAGTTGTGATACAGCTTGGAATCAAACCAGTGTCTGTAGTGACACCTCTAGAATTGAGATGCAGTGCCTTAGACTGCTGCGCCACTCGGGAGTACATGATTCCATATGTGTTATTTCATAGTTTTGATGTCTTCACTATTATTATACAATGTAGAAAATAGTAAAAAATAAAGAAAAACCCTTGAATAAGTAGGTGCGTCCAAACTTTTGACTGGTGCTGCATGTGGACACCCCTTCAAATTAGTGGATTAGTCTATTTCAGCCACACCCATTGCTGACAGGTGTATAAAATCGAGCACACAGCCATTCAATATAAATAGTCAAACAGTGGCAGTAGAATGGCCTTACTGAAGAGCTCAGTGACTTTCAACGTGGCACCATCATAGGATGCCACCTTTCCAACAAGTCAGTTCATCGAATTTCTGCCCTGGTCAACTGTACGCGTTTTTATTGTGACATAGAAACGTCTAGGAGCAACAATGGCTCAGCTGCGAAGTGGTAGGACACACAAGCTCACAGAACGGGACCGGCGAGTGCTGAAGTGCGTAAACATTGTATGTCCTCGGTTGCAACACTCACTACCGAGTACCAAACTGCCTCTGGAAGCAACGTCAGCACAAGAACTGTTCAGCGGGAGCTTCAAGAAATGGCTTTCCACGGCCGAGCAGCTGCATACAAGCCAAAGATCACCATGCGCAATGCCAAGCATTGGCTGGAGTGGTATAAAGCTCGCTGCCATTGGACTCTGGAGCAGTGGAAATGTGTTCTGTGGAGTGGTGAATCACGCGTCACCATCTGGCAGACGAATCTGGGTTTGGTGGATGCCAGAAGACCAAAGCATAGTGCCAATTGTAAAGTTTGGTGGAGGAGGAATAATGGTCTGGGGCTGTTTTTCATGGTTCGGGCTAGATTCAAACTGGCAACCCTACGGTTAATGGCTCGCCTCTCTAACCGCTAGGCTATGTGCCAACCCATGAGAGATTGTTTTCTCTCCAAACTCGAGAATAGCTCTTTATGAGACGACATGAACTGACATGATCCCGAAACGTCACCTTTGTCAAAATCGAAGACAATGTTTTTATTAAAAGTTCTATTGTTTTCCATTTTGAACCACTAACCCATGCAACTATGTTAGCTTGTGCTACATATTTGTCCCTTGGTAGTTGAGCTTTTTTCACCTGTCTTGCAAGTCCTCCAATCCCTCAATGTCATTCATACTTTACTTTCCATTTGAGAGGGCTGTGATATTAAGAGCCAAAAATCGCACTTGGTGTCCGCACTGTCAATGTGCCTCTAATAATTCCGTCCACAGGGCTCTTCTCTCTCTTTCGCTCAGCCGCCAGGGTCCCAATCATGCTCCCACATCCAATTCCCTCTTTCTTTCTTTTCTTCTTTCTTTTTTTTTTGGGGGGGGGAACCTTGAGGCAATGATATAATTCCTCAGTCCAGCTCCCTGGATGATTAACAGACCTGGCTTGGTGGTTGGTAGGCTAGGATGCAGCCCTCCCTGATATCCCCCATCATGGAATGCTCTCTGACATTGTTACATTAAACAGGGACCCTCTTTCTCATTATCCTATATGGGTACTTGAGTGGTATGGAGAGATATAGGTCTAGGGATTGGCAATGGGGATAGAGCGGGAGAAGGCCCCCCTACCCCTGACTTTCCCTTCCGCAATCACACACATAATTGCATACAAACACGCACACTACACACCCAAGTGTATCACACATATACACAGAGAAATGCATTCACACCCACAGGTGTCTATCTCTCTCTCTCTCTCTCACACACACACACACACACACACACACACACACACACACACACACACACACACACACACACACACACACACACACACACACACACACACACACACACACACACACACACACACACACACACACACACACAGTAAAACATATACATTTACAGACACGCAAAGAGACACACAAAGAGACACACACATACACCACCCACTCCTCAGAGTCCCTAGACACCCCGGGTCCTAGAGCTCCCACCCCCCAGCCTGGCTGCCCTAATGAGGACTGTCCCTCAGTGTTTGATCCTGTAGCCAGCAACCCCTCCAGCCCCCCTCGGGTCCCCCAGCCTCATGCCTATTCAACACCCACCTCCCCTCCTTCAGCCTTCTATCCTACTTACTCCCCCATTGCCCTGGGTAGTCTATGGATCTTCACCAGATTGCTCCTGGGTGGCTTCTTGATATCAAAGCCAGTCAGACACAATGAATAGGCAAGGGGGAAAAGCAACTACAGCGTAGCTGGAGGTGGAGCTGAATCCTAGAAGCTGTACCACAACTACAGTAGCGATCTGTCCCATTTTGTTCATTTTGGCAGATGTTCTTGTATCATTTTAATTTTGATCTTTTGCCTTTCTTACTTTCCAAACAAACAAAACAAATGGACATTTAATTACATCAATTTAGAATAAATGCTAAATGCCCGCTGGTCGCTGCAACATAACTGTAGCCATAACATCTCTCTGCATCTACCACTCTCTCTCTCAATTCAATTCAAGGGCTTTATTGGCATGGAACAAACATATGTTTATACTGCCAAAGCAAGTGAAGTAGATAATAAGCAAAAGTGAAATAAACAATAACAATTAACAGTACACATTACACTCACAGAAGTTCCAAAAGAATAAAGACATTTCAAATGTCATATTATGTATATTTACAGTGTTGTAACGATGTGCAAATAGTGAATGTACAGAAGGAGAAATAAATAAACATACAAATGGGTTGTATCTGCAATGGTGTTTGTGTCACGAACCTCGCCGAGGATGGTGCCTCTTCCTGTTCGGGCGGGACTCGGCGGTCGTCGCCGGCCTATTAGCTGCCATCGATTCCCTTTCCGTTTGTTTTGGTTATTGGGTAATTGGGTACACCTGTTTTGTATTAGGGTTTGTTTATAGGTTATTTAAGGGCACTTGGCCCGCTGGGTATTTGTGCGGGCTTGTTTTTTGTTACTCTGTGTTGGAAGGTGTTATTTTGTTCATATCCTTATTCGCCGGACTATTTCTGTCCTACTGTTTGGACTGGCAACTTATATACGCCCTGTGTGTTGGCGTAACCGTTTTTGTTGCGCTGGGGAATAAATTTGACAAAACGACCTAACCCTGCTCTCTGCGCCTGATTCCACCCACCACTCCTAGTTATCGTAACAGTTTGTTCTTCACTGGTTGCCCTTTTCTTGTGGCAACAGGTCACAAATCTTGCTGCTGTGATGGCACACTGTGGTATTCCACCCAGTAGATATGGGAGTTTATCAAAATCGGGTTTGTTTTCTAATTCTTTGTGGATCTGTGTAATCTGAGGGAAATATGTATCTCTAATATTGTCATACATTTGGCAGGAGGTTAGGAAGTGCAGCTCCGTTTTTGTGGGCAATGTTCACATAGGCAGACCTGGAGAATACTATGGCAGCCTTTCTCAATAGCAAGGCTATGCTGAGTCTGTACATAGGCAAAGTTTTCTTTAAGTTTGGGTCAGGTATTCTGCCACTGTGTACTCTCTGTTTAGGGCCAAGTAGCATTCTAGTTTGCTCTGTTTTTTTGTAAATTATCTTTTTTGTTTTCTCATGATTTGGTTGGGTCTAATTGTGTTGCCATCATGGGGCTCTGTGGGGTCTGTTTGTGTTTGTGAACAGAGCCCCAGGACCAGCTTGCTTAGGGGGACTCTTCTCCAGGTTCATCTCTCTGTAGGTGATGGCTTTGTTATGGAAAGTTTGGGAATCACTTCCCTTTAGATGGTTGTAGAATCTAACCGCTCTTTTCTGGATTTGGATAATTAGTGGGAATCGCCCTAATTCTGCTTTCTTTGCATTATTTGCTGTTTTACGCTGTACACAGAGGATATTTTTTTGCAGAATTCTGCATGCAGTCTCAATTGGGTATTTATCACATTTTGTGAATTCTTGGTTGGTGAGCAGACCACAGACCTCACAACCATAAAGGGCAATGGGTTCTATAACTATTTCAAGTATTTTTAGCCAGATCCTAATTGGTATGTCGATTTTGATGTTCTCTCCCTCTCTCGCTCTCTCACTCTCTCGTCCCTCAAATCAAATCAAATGTATTTATAAAGCCCTTCTTACATCAGCTGATATCTCAAAGTGCTGTACGGAAACCCAGCCTAAAACCCCAAACAGCAAGCAATGCAGGTATAGAAGCACGGTGGCTAGGAAAAACTCCCTAGAAAGGCCAAAACCTAGGACGAAACCTAGAGAGGAACAAGGCTATGTGGGGTGGCCAGTCCTCTTCTGGCTGTGCTGAGTGGAGATAACAGAACATGGCCAAAATGTTCAAATGTTCATAAATGACCCTCACCTTGTTTCTTCCTCCTCATCAACAACCCCACACCGTTAGCTATCCATGAATGTAAGTGCCTGTGGCCCAACACGTCTGTGCAGTGTGTGGTATTCCTGGGTACGGGTCACGTGGAGACGGCCGGCAAGAAGAACACCACCTTCACCAGCCTCAAGACCAAGCTCCCCAATGTCATCACCTCTGCCACAGACACAGAGGGTAACTTGACACCTGTCTGGGCCATTGTACTTTTTGGTCCAGTTTCCTAGACACAGATTAAGCCTAGTCCAGAACCAAAAAGCATGTTAGATTTCTGAGAGCAGCCTATGTTTGGACACATCATGTCAGAATTAGACTGTTTCTCAAATGTCACATTTCAAAGTTGTTCCAAATGTCACATTTCAAAGTTGTTCCAAATGACACATTTCAAAGTGTTTAAGGTTAAGTTTAGGCATTAACTCGGCATTTTAAGGTTAGGGGTTAAGTTTAGCCATTAACTACGAATTCTTCAGGTTAGGCATTAACTCAGAATAGATGAGGCAAGGGTTAAGGATAATCTTAAAACAAACATGCAACCTTTCCAACCAGATGTTTATGCCCATCCGCCATCCCCGTCCACAACGCCATAGCAAAACCGAAGCCTACTTGATGGTAAAAACGCTCACTGTTGCCCCTAGTGGCCATTTCCCACATCATCTCCCGACGCCCTCAGACATGAATGTACGTCGAATACTGACATTTTGACATCACCTCAGCAATACACCCCCAGTGTAACTATGGTCTAATGATCACTTTGAATCTCACCACATTTGCTCTGGGATGGAATGAAGTCGGCGATTCGAGTGTAACGTGCACACACACATAGCCCCCGGATGTCTTCGGATCTACTTGGCAGTCGCTGTAAACCAACCGGCTGCACGACACGGAAAGAAAAACACTCAAAACCGAACGCTACACCCCGGGACATGCTGAGAAGCGGACGAGGAGGTCGCAGCTGTGGTGGAAGCAGAGTTTTTGAGAAGGAAAATATGAAATCTGGGTTTCAAGCATGGTCATCTGGTGGATTTAAATAACCTGTCTGATTAGAGAGGGATGGGAGGAGGGGAGAAGAGACGGGATCCGAACTACAGGAGCACCCTGCAGAGAGCAGCAGCAGCAGCACAGCAGCGGCACAGCGGACCTAATCTAAAATGTAAATGTAAAACAATACATGTCGTTTGCAGTGCAGTAGGAGCATGCAATAATGTGCATGCTGGAATTGATCACGTATCGCTAGGGGGGAGTGTGTATTGTAATGAGGTCACTTAGAAAATTCAACACTAAAAACACTCCCTCTTCCGTGCAGCTAACCGCTAGGCAGGTAGACTAGTAACTAAAAGGTTGCTGGTTTGAATCCCTGAGTTGACACGTTAAGAATCTGTTGTTCTACCCCTGAGCAAGGCACTTTACTCACTGGTTCCCTGGCGCTGTGGATGTTGATTAAGGCAGCCCCCTGCACCTTTCTGGAGAAGACACATTTCGTTTGAAGCCATTCAGTTGTACAACTTACTAAGTATCACCCTTTCCCATTGGTTGAACCCTGAATACACAGCATCCAGATACATGTATGTTGCCTTAAAAGTGTGTTGAACAGAGTCAAACTCAATCATGCATTTATTACATACTATAATGGGAACATGTTTCAGCTCCTGATCTAAGACTCACCTCATTCACTCCTCTGTGGGCACTTAAAGGTGACACAAACAGCTGTTGAAGTATTTGCTGGGCTGTGGCCCTCCGTCAGGCTTGTATAAAACTGCAACCACTCACTTAATCTGTTCATATCTTAGTGAGAAAAGTAGTGAGAACTGATGTGACCGTTAGATATAGTGATAATAACAGCCCCCCGGCGTGTAGTTTGAGAATCGTGTTGTAGCTATACTGGAACCCGTGTCTTAGCTCCTGAACTAAGATTCACCTCAACCTCTCTCACATTTCTCTGGGAACATTGACATAAACAGCTGCTGTTACTTATTGGACCAGCTCCTTCAGGCACATCTAGCCTATTATTTCTGTGTGTGTGTGTCTTGCTGTTTCTACCGCTACAGACACGCCATTTTAACACATCCATGACTGAATATACTCTGAGAAACAACCCTCCCCTAACACACACACACGCATGTACACACACACACACACACACAAACACACACACTCGCTCAGACGTCTGCACCCTGAATAACCCTGCTTCTGACACTGTCAGAGCTCACAGATCCTCGCCGCTAAATGTTAGCCCATCTGAAATCACGCGACCCTGTCAATGTTGCTGACTGAATGGGTTTGACTAGCTTGATCTCTTGACTCTCTCAAGCTCTTTTGACTTCAGACTGTTTACACATGTTGTGGCTATTAGGTTTATTTGTTATGTGTGGTTGAATGTTTATTACTGTATGTCAACCAATGTCCAATGTGGTGTGTTTGAATGTGCGTCCATGTGTGTGTTTGTGTGCCTGTAAATGCACATCTACATACATACATGTGCCCTCACTCCCACCCACCCTTCCCCTCCCCTTCTATGTCTCCGTCCTCTCCCACGGCTAATTTTTCCACTTACAATAACTAATACTTAACTAGATACACCAATAACTTGATTATACTTCGCCTCACTCCTTCGCTTCCTCCCAGAGGTCCACGTCATGCTGGACGCACTCCTTTCTCCCGACTAGTGCTTGCGCTTCAACCCCTATATGAACGAGAACATCACCCTGGACGAGAGCCGTGGTGAGAAACTGAAATGCTGCAGGCCAAGGGCCTCCACTACCTGGACAGGAAACTGGAGAAGCTGCAGAACCCTGCCAGGATACTCACCAGGGAAAAGAGCCCCGTCCAAAAGCTGGAAACGTGAGCTAAGCTCAAACATGGCATTGTACGATGGTATGCCCATCTTCAACTGCAAGCTGTAGGTGGGTCTGGGCTGATGCTTGACCACCAAACAACATAACACCACCTTCGCCTAAAACTGGACTCAACTATACACCGAAGCACGCACCCCTATAAGGCTACGACAGCCAGTATATCCTCACGCTGTAATTATTTCTATTTTCATACAAAAATAACTGGGATGTTTTTTTGATTGAAATTGGTTTCACTTTTTTTTACTTGAACCCAATCTACCACCAATCAATAACTCAATTTCAACAGGCGCGTAAAACAAACATTGTAAACAACAAGAATGTAATGTAAACAAACGTTGACAATCACTAGGTTGTCACGTGCAATGGTTGGTATCAACGAACGGCTCAGAGAAAGAATGTAATTGACTGGAAAGTCATTTGCGTTATTATAATGGCGGGTCACTTGACATTTCTGTATCGTGCACATTTTAACACCAATGCAGCTAGTGATCCTTGAGTTGATCGTTTCATTATTGGCGGTGATATTGGTATATACAGTTGAAGTCGGAAGTTTACATACACCTTAGCCAAATACATTTAAACTCAGTTTTTCACAATTCCTGACATTTAATCCTAGTAAACATTCCCTATCTTAGGTCAGTTAGTATCACCACTTTATTTTAAGAATGTGAAATGTCAAAATAATTGTAGAGAGAGTGATTTATTTCAGCTTTTATTTCTTTCGTCACATTCCCAGTGGGTCAGAAGTTTACATACACTCAATTAGTATTTGGTAGCATTGCCTTTAAATTGCTTAACTTGGGTCAAACGTTTCGGGTAGCCTTCCACCGGCTTCCCACAATAAGTTGGGTGAATTTTGGCTCATTCCTCTTGACAGAGTATCACGGTTGTCGTAAGAACTGGACCAAGGCGCAGCGTACGTAGAGTTCCACATCTTTATTAACAATTGGAACTTGAGCAAAACAAAACAATAAATGAACAACGAAACGTGACTACGTGGTGCATATGCACAAACACAAAATAACACAGGTGGGAAAAATAGCTACTTAACTATGATCTCCAATTAGAGACAACCATTACCAGCTGCCTCTAAGTGGGAATCATACAAAACTCCAACATAGAAAAAATAAACTAGAACACAACATAGAAATAATAAACTAGAATACACCCTAGTCACGCCCTGACCTACTACACCATAGAGAAACAATGTCTCTCTATGGTCAGGGTGTGACACAGAGCTGGTGTAAATGAGTCAGGTTTGTAGGCCTCCTTGCTCGCACACATTTTTTCAGGTCTCCCCACACATTTTCTCTAGGATTGAGGTCAGGGTTTTGTGATGGCCACTCCAATACCTTGACTTTGTTGTCCTTAAGCTGTTTTGCCACAACTTTGGAAGTATAATTTTATTTTGAGAAACATTTTAGTCACAGACCTGGCTAGCTTGTACATACAGCTGCTTTAAAGCCCCGAGGTCTAATCGTGATGGATAGGTTCTGTATTGTATATGGATGTATAAGCTTCGAAATGTTCACTCCTCTGTGTGATTTTCAGAATGCATCATTAGAATAATGACTTGACTATGCGTATTACTATTTTAAAATTGTAATTATACACTGAAAAAAATATAGAAACGCATCATGCGACAATGTCAAATAGTTACAGTTCATTTAAGGAAATCAGTTAATAGAAACAAATTAATTAGGTCCTAATCTATGGATTTCACATGACGGGGAATATAGATATGTGTCTGTTGGTCACATATATCTTTAAAAGAAAAGTAGGTACTGTAGGTGGATCAGATAACCAGTCATTATCTGATGTGACCACCATTTGCGCCTCACGCTCCTTTGCATAGTGTTGATCAGGCTGTTAATTGTGGCCCGTGGAATGTTGTCCCACTCCTCTTAAATGGCTGTGCGTAGTTGCTGGATATTAGCGGGAGATGGAACACGCTGTCATACACATCAAACCAGAGCATCCCAAACATGCTCAATGGATGGCATGTCTGGTGAGTATGCAGGACGACTGGGACATTTTCAGCTTCCAGGAATTACAGATCCAGGAATTACAGTGGCATGGTGCCATTCATTGTCATGCTGAAACATGAGGTGATGGCGGCGGATGAATGGCACGACAATGGGCCTCAGTATCTCATCACGTTATCTCTGTGCATTCAAACTAGATTGCTCTACACACCAACAGCTCTGCTACAGTTGCTGTAGTCATTACTTTTCCTCCAGGACGGTAATTGGGTTTGGAAGTAATGACTCGCGAAGATAACAGCCACAGACATGCCAGACAGTAATGGCAGGTGGTGCTTTCATTGAAACGGAATTACAGTACCATATCAATGGTACCCGCCATATTTCTATTGGTTTTGAGAACACATTTTGATGTGTATTTAGATTTGGATTTTGACAGATGTGGTGTTCTCACTCCCTTCCATCTGAACACTTATGTAATGTTATGTAATGTTGTTTTTACGCTTGGGGTGTCACAGGGAATTAATTATCCGAAGTCAGCCGAAGTGAATACCCTTGCTCATTAGCTCTTAATTGGTTTTGAAGTGAATAGTGGATCGGGGGGGGGGGGGGGGTGAGTGGTTTAGATAGAGGATGGCGCTTATACAAGCATTTCACTACACCCGCAATAATATCTGCTAAAATGCAATTGTGCTTGTTGTCCTTAGCTTATGCCTGCCTCCCGAGTGGCACAGCGGTCATAGGCACTGCATCTCAGTGCAAGAGTTGTCACCACAGTCCCTAGTCTCAATCTAGTCTCAATCTGCCCGTATCTGCTGTATCTGCTCGTGATTGGGAGTCCCATAGTGCGGCAGAAAATTGTCCGGGTTTGGTCGTGGTGGGCTGTCATTGTATATAACAATTTGTTCTTAACTGACTTGCCTAATTAAATAACAGACAGTTTGTGCAGAAATTCTTCTGCAAACTGACCGTTTCATTAGCTGTCCGGGTGGCTGGTCTCAGACGATCCCGCAGATGAAGATGCCTGGATGTGGAAGTCCAGGGTTGGTTTGGTTTGCGGTTGTGAGGATGTACTAAGGAATTCTCTAAATCAATGTTGGAGGCGACTTAAGGTAGAGAAATTAACATTCAGTTCTCTGGCAATAGCTCTAGTTGACATTCCTGCAGTCAGCATACTGATTGCATGCTCCCTCAGAACTTGAGATATCTGTGGTGTGTAAAATAAACTTGTATTGTCCCCAGCACAAGGTTCACCTGTGTAATAATCATGCTGTTAACTCAGCTTCTTCATATGCCACATCTGTCAGATGGATGAATTATCTTGGTAAATTAGAAATACTTACTAACAGGGATGTAAAACTATTTGTGCACAAAATCTGAACGATAATACGCTTTTTGTGCATGTAGAAGATTTCTGGGATCTTTTATTTCAGCTCATTAAACATGGGACCAACACTTTACATGTTGCGTTTATATTTGTGTTGGGTATAGTTTGAAAATGCATTAAGATTGAAAATGCTCCCGAATTAACAAAAATGTAGTCTTGCAATTCTGTATTATTTTAGCTTTAGAGGAGATTTTAATCCATGCTGTTTTTGTTTAGATTTTGAGATTTTCTTTTGCTCAGAGTCATTTAGATTCTTCATTTATCTGCATGAGCAATGTTATAATGTTATAGATGTTATAGAGCCACTAATAACAGGTTATCATGAGCACTTTCCCATCTCCAATGTGCCGTTTTCCAACAGACCTGGGTTCAAACACTATCGCACACTCAACTGTGCTCGATTGAGCTTGCCTGATGCAATGGAACCAATAGGATAGTTCGACAAACCCCGCCCAACTGGCACTCCAGGCAAGCTCAAGCAAACGCTCAAAGTATTTGAATGATTTCAGGTCTGGAGTGTGTGTGTGTGTGTGTTGGGTAATTAAAGTGTGTCACTGAAACACTGTCTCTTCTTGCCTCGTTATTATGAATGTTATCTTTTGAGTGCTGCTGTTTTTTCAATTTACAGACAACTTGTTCATCAGGAAGGAAGAGTATGTCCTGGTTGTGTTTTTGTTAGTATTTTGTTTAACCATGCTTTCACATGGGTGACACGGCACATGCACACGAGTACATTCACAACCCACTTCTAAATTCCACTGCAATGTAAATGCAGATGCCTAAACTTTCACCCTGGGTGTTCAATTCACTGGGATTCTACTGAGCTTATGGAGGATTCATATTTATATATTCATACTTATATAACCATCGACACACATGAGAAGCCGCCAGCTGTTGCCTGTGTGTGTGTGTGTGTGTGTGTGTGTGTGTGTGTGTGTGTGTGTGTGTGTGTGTGTGTGTGTGTGTGTGTGTGTGTGTGTGTGTGTGTGTGTGTGTGTGTGCGTGCGTGTGTGTGTGCGTGTGCGTGTGTGTGTGCAAGAAGGTGTTTTCCTGAGCCAGCTGTGTCAAGATTGCAACCAAAAGGAGAAGGTGAGATGAGATGACTGTGCAAGTCTCTGTTCAGACGCTCAGACACCCTCCCTAGAGCATAAACACTGGGGGGCCACAGCTCTCCTCTCCAGCACCTGCTTACACGCATGGAGGCACAGCAAAGTCCGTACTTATGTCAGAACACACACCTCCACCCCCATAATGTATTAACATAAATCATTACATATGATGAGAAATATCATATCTAGGCTCCTATAAGATACAACTAGATTGCTCTATGCACCAACAGCTCTGCTAATGTTGCTGTAGTCATTACCTTTCCTCTAGGAACGTACAATAATTGGGTTTAGAAATAATGAGTCACGAAGATAGCAGCCACAGACATGCCAGACAGTAATGGCAGGTGGTGCTTTCATTGAAACGGAATTACAGTAGCATATCAGTGGTACTCAGCATTTTTCTATTGGTTTTGAGAACACATCTTGATGTGTATTTAGATTTGGATTTTGACCGACGCGGTGTTCTCACTCCCTTCCATCTGAACACTTATGTCATGTTACGTAATGTTGTTTTTACGCTTGGCGTGTCACTGGCACTCAGTTATCCCTGGGATTCAGCCGCAGTGAATATCCTTTCTCAATGGCTCTTAATTGGTTTTGAAGTGAATAGTGGATCAGGGGGGAGGAGTTGTTTTAGATAGAGGATGTCGCTTATACAGTAGGCTATTTCAGCCTCTCTCAGCCTAGTCCCATACATAGACATTGATATTTATATACAGCGTCATTGGTCCCACAGGAATCTGTATACTGTATATTGTACGGCTTGACAATGGCGGAACAAATGGCAACACTAAGTATATGGGACTATAGGCCCTTCTATACCTTGTCAGAAGCCTAAAGAAGGGAGTTGTCTGTCTACAGTTTCAACATTAAGCTGTAGGGTGATGTATCCAGCAGCCTTCCTGTTGAGGTTAATGTCAAAACTCTAAAGTTAACTCCAGTGAGTATGCAGTATAGTGTCAGCGCACTGACATTAGATGCTGACATTATACGTGTGTTTTGATGTGTGTTTGGGCTTCAGTTCAGCCCTTGTGATCTGCGGTTTGATGTAGTTATATAATCATCATTCAGATGGGATCACATTCATTAGAATCACAGCCAGGTTATTTCATGGTCGGCTTTCTCGGCAACGTTGGTTCTCTGTGTGTGTGTGTGCGTCTCGCTTCTCTGTGCTCATCCCTCCCTAGCTTGTTGTTGTGATAAGGCAGGTAAACACTGACTCATTCAGAAAACAGACCTGGCTCCTGGCTGGTGATGAAGCCTGCACTCGCTCAGCTTGCACGCACCAGATTCATGAGACCTGTTTAATTTAGCGCCATCAAACAAATGATGAGTAAGGTACATGTCTGTTTTCGGGGCTCTTCTGAGTCTGTGTAATAGATGGTGCTTGAATATGAAGTGTTGTTCTTCAGAGGGACCTCTGACATTAACAGGACCAACATTGTTACACCTGTCTTTATAGCTCAACAATGAGGTCAGGTAGGTTCATGCTAGAGGGCCATTCATCCCTATAGCTACCCATACTCTATACATGAACTCCTACAGTAATAGTCCTTTTAGTATTTTTCCAGATCATTTGCATCCAGGAGGAAATTAAGTGAATATTTTACTCGGACTGAGATGATCCACAGATGTATCTGCAGGCAGTCTGAGAGGAGAGAAGGGGAGGACAATTACAGTATTTTCTAACGTGGTTCTGGGCGGAGTCCCTTACAACTGATAATGAGCGGGGCTGCAGGGTATAGGAGCAGTACTGAAGACAGAAATAGAATTACTAGAATGGGCATCCCCATTTAAGTCAATAGAAATATAATGATAGTAATTGTAATATTTACATTTCTATGGAAGACATAGCATGGATACCATGGTCCATTACAACTGATAATACGTAGGGCTGCAGGTGGAGGACTGAAAAAATAGAAAAATAATTACTACAATGGGCATCCCCATTCAAGTCAATAGAAATTTTATTTTTATGAGACGCATACAGTAGCAGGTGTCCCCAGGTCCCTTACTACTCATAAAGAGCATAAGGGCTGCAGTGTATAGTAGGATATAGGAGGACAGGACTGACAACATAGAAATATAATTACTAGATTGACCATCCCATTCTAGTCCATAGAAAGAATATGACTTAATTCAGTAATAACAATAGGCCTTAATTATAGGCTATTAATTTCCCTGGTCCCTTACAATTGAACAGGACTGCAGGGTACAGGAGAGGAGGACAGGGTACGCTGACTGCTACACTTTATGAGTAGTATATGGTATGTATTCATTCCGAAATCCTGTTATTGTGCTTTTTATTGATTATCTGTGTTTTTGTATCGTTTTTTCCATGCAATAATGGACCAATAATGCTTTTCTGTATCCAAATCTGAACAGCAGTGAGATGGTTTGAAAACAAGAGAGATCATTTCCCATGTATTCTGACATTAACCCGGCCCTATTTTCTCAAATGTTGGATCAGTTACTTCTGTTCCTTTTCCAAATGATAATAACTGTCCAATTGAAATCATTTATTTATTATTATATGCTCCAGTTCTCAACATAACCAAAAATCTAAATTTGGCTAACTCACAGTAAGGCAGCTTGCGGGTTTGCCCAGTGTGTAGTAGTTAGAAGCAAAATTAAGGGTGTTGTTTTTTTTTGCCAAATCAGGCGTATTTAAGCCTGTTAAGGATTAGACCCTTCTTTTCAATTTCCTCCTAAAATGACATACCCAAATCTAACTGCCTGTAGCTCAGGACCTGAAGCAAGGATATGCATATTCTTGATATTATTTGAAAGGAAACACTTTGAAGTTGTCTAAATGTGAAATGAATGTAGGAAAACATAACACAATAGATCTGGTAAAAGATAACACAAACCAAAAAAACACATTTTCTATTTTTATTGCATCATCTTTGACATGAAAAATAAAAGCCATACATTCAGATAGGATGCTGGAGGTAATTTAGATTGTTTCCACAAGAGGGAAATAGTGTATGTGCAAAGTTTCAGACTGATAACTTCAAGAATGAGCGAGGTACATGACATTTAGCATGAAGTCACCCAGATGTCCCTCACGAGTTGCCCAAATATACCCAAGTGGCCTCCAATGGGCCAAATTGGTAAATTGATACATTTTCAAGAACGTAACTATAGAGAACATACAAAAATGCAAATAAAAATGCAAGTTTACACACTCCCAGGAATGTCATACATGATGGACCATTAGCTTCCCTAAATGAAAGGTACTAACAGAAGACCAGACAAAAATGCTGATCCAATGTCTCCAAACACAGAAGTGAAATATTCAATCCCTCCCAAACAGAGTAACGTTACACCATAGTAACTTGCGTGCAGACAGTGACCATTTCCAGTAGTGTGACTGTCTAGCATGATGTGGTTGGTTCCATCCAAAGAATTAGAATGAATGATTCTAATTCTTTGGTTCCGCCATGGCAGGCTGCCGATGGCTTCTTGTGCTAAACCAGAGATAATGCATGTGTTGGAACATCAACATGCACTGAGAGGCTGTGCCTGAGTGATTCACTGACTCGCTCAGGGTTGAATTGAGATGAAATGTCCTTCTTTCAAGCGTCACATGACCAGATCATCAGAGCCGCCTTAGATGTGAAAAGGATCATCCCATAGGATACTGCTTCATCATGATTATTGGTGCAATCACTGGTGTCACACCCTGATCTGTTTCACCTGTCTTTGTGCTCGTCTCCACCCCCCTACAGGTGTCACCCATCTTCCTCATTATCCCCAGTGTATTTATACCTGTGTTCTCTGTTTGTCTGTTGCCAGTTCATCTTGTCTTGTCAGGTCTTACCAGCGTGTTTTCCTGTCTCCCTGCTTGCTCAAGTTCTGTTCCTGTAATGGGTGTGTGTCGGTGGCAGGGAAGTCAGGTGCAGGAAAACAAACTTGGGAGGGATTCAGAGACATATGTTTCCATAGCCTCCGTCTCTGCCTGTGAGAGGGGATACACATGACTCCTGGGAAGTGCAGCATCTACCAGGAGATCTATCGCACAATCGTCCCGTCGATGAGGTGGTAATTGAGTCGCCTTCTTTTTGGAGAAGGCGAGAGCCAAATCGGCAAATTCAGGGGGAATGCGCACGGTGGAGACCTGGTCTGGAGTTTCCACCGTAGTAGCACCAATGGAAACCCCTAAACACCTACCTGAGCACTCTCGCGACCACCCCGTGAGAGCCCTCTCTGACCAAGAAACAGTGGGGTTATGACCAGCTAACCAGGGTAGGCCCAGCACCACGGGAAACACAGGAGAGTCAATAAGGAAGAGACTATTTCTCTCCGTATGACCCCCCTGCGTCACCATGCCCAACGGTGCGGTGACCTCCCTAATTAACCCTGACCCTAATGGTCGGCTATCTAAGGCATGAACGGGGAAGGGCACATCCACGGGAACAAAATAGGGATCCCTAAACTATAGGCTAAAGCACTATCAATAAAATTCCCAGCTGCGCTTGAATCGATGAGCGCCTTATGTTGGGAATGCGGGGAAAATTCAGGGATCGTAACAGACACAAACATATGTACAAAAGAGGGCTCTGTGTGAGAATGGTGCTGGCTCACCTGGGGTAACACCAGAGCACCCTGCCTGCTGCCTCTATTCCAAGAGGAACCAACCCGGCACCGACCAGCAGTGTGACCTCTGCGGCCACAGATGGTGCACGAGCAGGGACTCCCTCCGGTGTCCCTGCGCACCACCCCTCCCAGCTCCATGGGTATTGGAGAGGGAGTGCGGGAGGATAGAACCACCAGACACCGATCTGAACGTCCGCGAATAGCCAGCAGGTTGTCTAGCTGGATTGACAGGTCCACCAGCTGGTCAAATGTGAGGGTGGTGTCTCTGCAGACTGCAACGATAATGGTCAATCAGGGCCCTGTTGTTCCATCCCGCGCCGGCAGCCAGGGTCCTAAACTCCATGGCGAACTCCTGGGCGTTCCTCGTCTCCTGCCTCAGATGGTAGAGGCGCTCACCCGCCACTCCACCCTCGTGTAGGTGGTCGAAACCTACCCGGTAATGGCTGGGGAACTCCTCAAACTGGTCCAACGCCGCATCTAACCCTCTCTCCACACAGCGTTGGCGCTGGAAGAACTCCCTGTCTCTCCCAGCGGTCCATTGTCTGGACAACGCGGTCCATGGCGGCGCCAAGACGGTAAAGTAAAACGGTATGCTCCTGGACGTGCTCTTCCACCTCAATGGCCGGGTACCCTCTCCTGCTGACTCCATAGTATTGGTCAGAGATTCTGTAATGGGTGCGTGTCAGTGGCAGGGAAGTCAGGCGCAGGAAAACGAACTTGGTATAAACGGAGTCGTTTAATAAATGCCCATAAAACTCCAAAAACCAAAATAACAAAAAATAACATAAGTGGGTACAAAACCCGCCGCACACCGACATATGACTTGCACAAACATACAATAAAACAATCTCCGACAGAACATGAGGGGAAACAGAGGGTTAAATACACAACATGTAATTGATGGGATTGGAACCAGGTGTGAAGGAAGACAAGACAAAAACAATGGAAAATGAAAAATGGATCAACGATGGCTAGAAGGTCGGTGACCGCCAGAACAAGGAGAGGGACCGGCTTCGGTGGAAGTCGTGACAGTTCCCTAGTTTCCCTGGTTCTGACCATTCTGCCTGCCCTGACCCTGAGCCTGCCTGCCGTTCTGTACCTGCCTGACTCTGACCTGTTTACGAACCTCTGCCTGTCCTGACCCCAAGCCTGCCCGCTGTTCTGTACCTTTTTGACTCTGCCCTGGATGACAGACCTCTGCCTGCCTTTGACCTGTCTTTTGCCTGCCCCCTGTTTGGGTCAATAAACATCTGTGACTTTAGCTGTTTGCATCTGGGTCTTATCCCGAGTAGTAACCCACCATGAAGTAATTAATAATTTTGTTTCCATGTACTAGGAAGCTACGTGTTCTTTTCTTGGGCTTCATGAATCGGACTGAAAGACCTTGAAAAATAAAAAATGCAACTGACTGAAAGTATAAGGGCATATCGGTGAATAAATGCAGTGGTCAAGGCAATGATGGCGCCAGTGCAATGAGTAGAGCTTACTCGGCACATATCAGACCGAGAGCCTAATGCTTCTTTGGTAGTTCTTTATGAGTTTTAGTTTAGAAAACGACCTCTCCGCAGAAGCGACAGCTACAGGGATGGTAAAAACAGCTTGATCGCTGTCGAAACATCGGGGAAACTGGTGGCAGAAGGGAGTGGTGCTTGAAATACAGTTGTTCTGCAATATCTTTAATTAAGCCTCTCATTCTCCTTAATTGCCGGCCTCAACACGTTACGGAAACAGATGAACGGTATAGAAATCTCTAGGGACAGGTCGTCTGGATATTGGACAGACAATATGGCAGATGCAAACAGATTATTTTCATCTGTAGCGGACAACAGTTCTTGAGTGCTTGAACAAAAAAAAGTGGTTTGTGATTTTGGTCATACCGGTGAACCGGCATTCGAGATTATTATTATTTTAACTAGGCAAGTCAGTTAAGAACAAATTCTTATTTACAATGACGGCCTACTCCGGCCAAACCCAGACGACTCTGGGCCAATTGTGCACCGCCCTGTTGGACTCCCAATCACGGCCAGTTGTGATACAGCCGGGAAATCGAACCAGGGTGTCTGTAGGGACACCTCTAGCACTGAGATGCAGTACCTTAGACTGCTGCATGTATGGTTGCAATATGAACAACCCTTTGTCTCTGGTATATCCCCAGTAACATGGGGTGAACAGCTGCCGTGATTGCTCTCTATCTAATAGCATAGACAGTGAGACAGACTTGCCCAGCAGTTCCGACTTTGTTGACTTAAGACAACGTGTTGTGTATTTTTTAAATTGAGAAATCCTGCAAATAGAGGCACTAATGTGCTGTTTCTGCCTGAAGGGTGACAGATAATAGACAAACATTGCATACTGTAAATATGTTGTTTTTGTTTATGCTCCTCCATTATAATTCGTGATTACACATACATCCAAAATTATAAATCGGATTATAAATTGTTTATAAACGGTTAAATTTGCAAATGAACTTTCACTCACCCCTCTCATTTCAAGAAGATGATTAATACAATAGCAACAGGGAATCATTTATACAATACAGCATGTACAATTATTTTAGCCTGCATGATCCTTTACCCCTTACAGCTGTTCTCCATCTGTGATGTTGAAAGAAACTGGGGACCGATTTGGAATTTGGAAACCTATTTTGTCAAATTGGTCCAGCGCTCGAGGCCACCCCCATCCGTCCGCAGCGGCGCTGCAGTGTGCGCGCTTGAAGAGAGAGCGCGCTATCTTGTGAACGGATGAGATAGAGAGAGAGAGAGCGAGAGGAGGAGAGGACCAGTCAAGCAGCAGAGGCAAGTGGAAGCTCAACGGACGGACGCGGTTCCAACTGAAAATACACACTCTACTGCAAGGACCTGGAAGAAAGAGCGCACCTCACACTGCAGGTTAGTTAAGTAAATCATGTTTTTATGCCATAACATCCCAAAGGCAGAATGAGAATCGTATGACGCCTTCGTTCATTCAGTAGTTTATGCGTGCGAACGTAGGATATATGCTGTCTTGAGGCTATCAAGAAACGAATCATCGTGTTCGTTAAATTGCCGGAGCCAATTAAACTGCATGTTGTATACCCTACATATGGAACCAGTAACAGTATTTAGATTACTTCTTATGTGATACAGAAATGTGGTATATTACTCAGAACAGGTGTAGCCTACAGCTAGCGTTGGGACACAACATCGGGAGTCTGTGTATTGGTCCTACAGCCCTGTACATCAGTCTGTGCATCAGTGTGGTTGGTCAGGTGGACAAGTTGTCAACAATGTTAGATTTTGCGATGGCATCAATTGTTCATTTGTAGGTTATGGCTGTTGAACAAATGCTAGTCAACCCAAGGCGCACTTCACAGCACCCCAAATGCGTGTGCCGCTATGCGAGTGACAATCTTTTTTTTTTAAAACTTCACTGAAGGTTTTCCACAAAAGAGAGAGAAAGAGCGAGAGAGGGAGAAAAAGGGAGGAAAGGGAGCGAGAGAGAGTGAGAGAGAGAGAGAGAGAGAGAGAGAGAGAGAGAGAGAGAGAGAGACAATATGTAATGCATTTGTGTAAAGGGCCTACGCACATGACTCAAGTTTGGTATTTGGTATTCGAGTAGATTTGGTCAGTTGATCGAAATCAAATAATGCGTTTGCTGTTATTTCACATGCGAAATGTCACGCTTGATTCGATTTCTCAAAATGTACAGGTGCAAATCAAATGTTGTGTTTCGTTTAATGTGTTGACACCAATATCTAGCTTACTCCATTTTCTCGAAATTGTCATTATTCTAATTAGAATAATCCCCCTGGAGATGTCCTTGTTCCATCTGTCACGTATTCGAGATGTTAATAATCAAGCCAAACAATTGCATTACTGCAAAAACATTCCCACCCATGTCTTACCCTACTCCCCCTCCCACCCCCCACTCTGTCCCCTTGTCAGGCAAGCTTAATTCATTCATAGTGTACCCAGTTCCCCCCCCCCCTCCCTTCAATACAAACAAACTCACACAACCAAACACTCGCCACTTTCACTTTCCAGACACACACAAACACCCAAACACACACATGTGCACACAGACAGAAACACACGCACGCACACACACACACACACACACACACACACACACACACACACACACACACACACACACACACACACACACACACACACACACACACACACACACACACACACACACACACACCCAAACACACGGCACATTTACGTCTCAGTCCAATGAATACAATGCTAACGACTAACGATGAATGACTAATGCTTTTATCTGTCTTCTGGCTGTGACCGACGTTCTAGGTGTGTTTGTTCCGTCTGAGCAGACTATTGTTAATCTCCCGAAGTAGATAACGACTCCCTGACCTCCCCTATGGCATCTGCATTCATCCTGAGAGAGCGGCCCAAATATGTGTTTGTGTCTCCTATTGTTGATTGTTGCTTGTGTACCCTGCCCTGGTGTTCCTTATTGGTTTTTTAATTTACCCATGGATTATATCTGATCTAATTGTAAGATCAGTTTGTTACCATCACTTTACAGATTTGTGACCCAGAGAGACCCCCTCTGGGCAGCAGTCTCAAAGGGACACTAACGGTGAAAACGGAGGAAAAACAACCGGTTATAATGTCGTCCTTTGATGTTCCGGTCATTTTTTAACCTTTCTGTACTCCCTGCTGTCACCTCAGTGACTTTTGCGGTTTAGTTGACAGCTGTCGTCTGGCAGACCGTTGTTGCTCATCCGTACGGCCATTGCTGAGAATGGGACGAGATAATACACAGTGACCTTAGCAGACTGGTGACCTAGATATCTGGTCCTTTGCTCTTCACTGCTTTCACCCAGCTCCAGTGCCACATGGAGATTTGCATAACTGTAATGGATCACCATAATTACCATTTACTGGTTGTGGTATCTGTGGTATTGTGCGTGTGTGTGTGTGTGTGTGTCTGTGTGTGTGTCTGTTGAACGTGTGAGTGTCTCTGTGTGTGCGTGTGTGTCTGTGTGTGTGTGTCTGTTGAACCTGTGTGTGTCTCTGTGTGTGTGTGTGTTTTGTTTTCATGTGTGTGTGTTTTGTTTCACTTATTTGTATGTGGCATTATGAGAGTCCCAGTTTCCCAGTAGATGATAAACCTAGAAGTGGCCGGTCCTTAGAGTGATGGGAAAGGCTGGGGTGGAGAAGAGGAAAATGCCACTTATTCAACACTGTGGGCTGGTGAAGCATGCAGACTATTCTGTGAGAAGGGACTTGTTCTCTGTCTTCGGTCGTCTGCCAGGCAGTTGCTAGCTTGTGTTTTCACCCCCCCCCACCAAGACAGCAGGACAATGTGTCTCAGTCATACAACCAACGCACTCAGCCTGGTCTAGTCATGCTGATGTCATAGCGGTTCCTCTGGAAGAATTGAATATCAACTTTTATGACACGTTCCTATTTGAATGTTCTTTTTGGGAGAGACTGCGTGCGTCAAATCAACCGTTATTGGTCCAGAACGGAAGTGTTGAAGGACGTTCGAGCCAAGACGGTTCATTTGGAGCTATTGAATCACGGAATGGAGTCCCACTTGTGGAGCTGTGTCCGTTTAGTAAAGGCAGATGTCACTAGTCTGAATAGTTTACTTTTGATCATGCAGTTCTTGATGCTTTCTTTGGAGTTTTTTGTTAAACAAAAACAACACAGACCTACAGTATATGATTATTCTTTGTGTCTCAGTGGTTGTTACTTGTAAGACACATGTTTGTACCCTGGGGGTTACCATTCTTTAGTTATACCGTATGTCCTCACGGGTCGGTCAGTCGGACAGGTAGTGAAAGTGCACTCTTGCTTTGAATGGAGAATATTATTTAGCCATGATCTGAATGTAGCCGGTCTGCCACTCAATAATATGAATGTCTGCTACTGACGGCTGACCTGCTCTGATGTAAGTGATCCCAGGCGAGTAAGAGAGGCCCATGTACATCCATTAGTGTCACCAGGGTCTGGACCTGTCTCTCTGTGTGTGTGTGTGTGTTTCGTGTGTGTATGTGTGTTCCCATAGGACCAGGCAGGCGTCACAGTGAAAATGCTTTAGTCTAGCTTCTCTGTCACACCCCTGTCCTCCACACTGCCGGCAGATGAATGTCTCATTAGGGGGACCACCATAGAAACACAAAGTGTGCATCCCAAAATGACGCCCTACTCTCATGATACCCACCCTACTCCCAGGGCTCTGGTCAAAAGTAGGGCACTATGTAGAGAATAGGATGCCCTTTGGGACGCAGCCATATAATAGTGTTCTGTCTAATTCTGTGAGGACCACCGGGTGACTGTGAATGATATCCCTCCCTCGGTCTCGCTGCTGCTTGGCTGTCTCTGCCTGCTCAACAGACATGACATGGGGCTGGATGTGTCACGGTTTTTAAAGGTCCATTGCAGCCATTTGTATCTCAATATTAAATAATTTCTGAGTAACAATGAAGTACCTTACATGGATTGTTTTAAATGAAAATGGTCAAAAAGAAACAAAAATGGCTTCTTAGCAAACAGCAAATTCTCAAGCAAGAATTTTGCTAGGACTGTCTGGGAGTGGGGAGGGGAAAACTGAAAATTAGCTGTTATTGGCAGATAGGTTTGGAACTCTCTTTCTTATTGGTCTATTAACTAATTTACCTCTAGGTGATCATACCAGGCAGGCCAAAACTATCCCACCAAAAAAGCTGACATTTCCACCAGCCTTTTCAAACAGCTCTTACGCTAAAAGGGCATTATCATAATTTTCATAATTTTATTCCAAACTCATAGTGTAGAAATATATCTAAAACACAGGAAATCACATTTCTGACTGAAATGGGCCTTTAATAAACATATGCATGTATTCAAATCTGCTTAGAGAGGCAAGCACGCACGCACGCACGCACGCACGCACGCACGCACGCACACACACACACACACACACACACACACACACACACACACACACACACACACACACACACACACACACACACACACGCCTGAGTAGTGACAAGCTGGTGAAGCGCAATTAGAGTTTCACACTTGGTTAGCCACTGGTACTAATGGGGATTGACAGGTTCCTGTCCTGTCCTCTGCTTTCCTCTCCTCACAGCTGCACACTGTAGTTGTTTACACCATAGACCTAGATTTATAATGTCTTAGAAAAAGTGGCGAGGTTAGGTGACCCGTACATTGTGACAACAGACTGATTCTGGACTGACTCAGACACGATTGTCTCGACTAGAAACAATCCATTTTGGTTGATTCTCACTGTTGCTGTAAACAGTAAGAATTGAGGCGGCAGTGTAGCCTAGTGGTTAGAGCATTGGACTAGTAACCGAAAGGTTGCAAGTTCAAATCCCCGAGCCTACAAGGTACAAAATCTGTCGTTCTGCCCCTGAACCGGCAGTTAACCCACTGTTCCTAGGCCGTCATTGAAAATAAGAATTTGTTCTTAACTGACTTGTCTAGTAAAATAAAGGAAAAAAATAGCGCTTTCTTCTTGAGATTCCTTGTGTAGCGTTTCATTACCCCAACATCAAAAGTAATAGGATATTGTTTGGCTTGTTGTACTATACACGAAACACGCAAGAGACCTGGAGCTACACAAAGGGTTATAGTAGTGTTAGGCTATATGTGTGCTCCTTATTACCTAGCTAGCTATATGACTTTGTGGTCAAGAATCTCAAGCCAGGACAGTGTTTGGTTGCTAGGGTAGATGTCCGATTTTACAGGAGTGGTCAGTCAATGGTCTGGTCTGCCCTGGTCCCTTCCTAGCTCCTAGCTGAAGTAGCAGTCCAAAGTGAATCAACTATTGTTATCAATGTGCTCTTTAATACCTAACTGTTTTATTAGCTTGTGGTCATTTGTTTGGTTGCTAGGACAGATGGCACAGAAGGGGTGGTTAGTCGGTCAGCGGTCAGTCTCACCCATTTGGCAGCAGCAGTAGCCCCACGGTGACTGAATTATTACCCATGTCAGGTTATTATGCCATTATAGCCGCCCGACCCAATCGCTCAAGGTTACCCCGGGATACGGTATTATCACCCTCCCATGTAAGGGTTATTACACCCCTCGGTGAGAACAAAGGTGAAGCGATGCTCTTTTCTGTTCAAACGGACTGTGAGGGATCAACTAGCAGAAAGCCTCCTGTCAAAGTGGGTGGTGAGGAATTGGTAGATAATAGGATGTGATGTTGTGGGTTTAATGTTCTATGCTCCCCTGCCCAATAGAGTCCACATGAACAGGCTAACCCGCCATCGTTGATTTGAACAATGCAACGTAAACCACGTGAGCTTCTAGGCGGTTAGCTAGCATGGGGATTCATTCTTCTCAACCGGACTTACCTGAATTTATTCTCTGTGATACGAACGAGACTAAGTTGAGAGGGATGGGGGTTGAAGGAATGAAGGATGTGTTTGCTAGTCTGCTTCTCTGTGTCCTCCTCACAAGTTACTCTTTAAAAAAATATGTTTTTTTACCACCCATTGGAAAGAAGTGGGGGGTGGAAGAAGGGAAATTGGGGGAGAAGGGTGGACGCGAGGGGTGTGTGGAAGCATTTTGGGGGGGGATCATGTACCTAATGGAACGCAGAGAAGGGGCAAGGGGAACAAAAGAGGGTCTGTTTTTGCCCCGTCCCCACTGGCTGGGCCGTTGTTCTTGGAGCATTTCTTGTGAAGTAGGGGGGGGGGGGCTGCCGGATCAGGGGGCTGGGGACTCGGGAGTCTGGGCTACAAGCCTGGGCACTGGCTGGATCTCTGTTTTGAAGAGAAGATCTGGATATTTGTTTGAAGGCCAGAGATTTTATAGTGGAGGAAAACAATCTCAGCCTATAGCCAGCCCCAGCCCTGACCTCAGCCACAGCTCCATCCCCAGCCCAAACCCCAACCTCAGTCTCGGCCAATGCTCCATCCCCAAACCCAGCCCCTGCCCCAGGCTCTTGCTAAGTACTGCATGGGCAGTGGATATGTGCGAGAAATGGACACCTGCTCTGAAGAGGGTCACAGTGGAAGAATGCCACAGCAGCTGCATGACGCTGTCCTCTAGTCTGTCCATTGAGACAGATAGCAGGACAGGAGTGCTACCCTAGCAGCAGGATGCTGTGGAAGTATGTTCTTTAGTGAAGGGAGCGTGCACTTGAATGCTCCCGAGAACATGCTCATGCTTCCTTCCTCTCATTCGCATAGGCTTAAGAAGAGCCCATCACCCTCCTTCCTCCCCCTTCGGCCCCCATTCCTCCCCCCTCTCTGTTGACATAATGGTTTGGCCCACTTGTGTTGTCTAATTGCTCAGCAAATATGCCACGACAGCCCTTATCCCGCTTTTCAAGTCTAAGATTTAAAGAGCCAGGCCTGGGCCTGCCAAGAAAGAATGACATTAAACCTACCACCTGCTTCCTTCAACACTCCCATGCTCTGTGTCTGATGTAGTTATCTCTTAGAAAAAATATGCACTATGCAGAAATCGCTCCGCCATTTAATGGCGGCTAAAATTCTAATAGTTCTCCTAAATTCTCTTAATCCAATACAGGATTAAGATTGAATCCTATTACACCGGCTCTGATGCTCGTTGGATGTGGCAGGGCTTGAAAACTATTACAGACTACAAAGGGAAACCCAGACGTGAGCTGCCTAGTGACAAGAGCCAACCAGATGAGTTAAATGCCTTTTATGCTCACTTCGAGGCAAGCAACACTGAAGCATGCACAAGAGCACCAGCTGTTCTGGATGACTGTGTGATAACGCTCTAGGCAGCCGATGTGAGCAAGACCTTTACACAGGTCAACATTCACAAAGCCGCGGGGCCAGATGGATTACCAGGACGTGTACTCAAAGCATGCGTGGACCAACTGGCAAGTGTCTTCACTGACATTTTCAACCTCTCCCTGACGGAGTCTGTAATACCTACATGTTTCAAGCAGACGACCATAGTCCCTGTGCCCAAGGAAGCGAAGATAACCTGCCTAAATGATTTCTGCCCCGTAAGCACTCAGTAACCATGAAGTTCTTTGAGAGGCTGGTCATGGCTCACATCAACAGCATCCTCCTGGATACCCTGGACCGACTCCAATTTGCATACCGCCCCAACAGATCCACAGATGATGCAATCTCAATCGCACTCCATACTGCCCTTTCCCACCTGGACAAAAGTATGTGAGAATACTGTTCATTGACTACAGCTCAGCGTTCAACACCATAGTGCCCAAGAAGCTCATCACTAAGCTAACGACCCTGGGACTAAACACCTCCCTCTGCAAGTGGATCTTGGACTTCCTGACGGGCCGCCCCCCAGGTGGTAAGGGTAGGCAACAACACGTCTGCCACGCTGATCCTCAACACTGGGGCCCCTCAGGGGTGTGTACTTAGTCCCCCCTGTACTCCCTGTTCCCTGCCAAACACGACTCCAACACCATCATTAAGTTTGCTGAGGACACAACAGTGGTAGGCCTGATCACCGACAACGATGAGACAGCCTATATGGAAGAGGTCAGAGAACTGGCAGTGTGGTGCCAGGACAACAACCTCTCACTCATTGTGAGCAAGATTAAGGAGCTGAATGTGGACTACAGGAAAATACGGGCCGAACAGGCACCCATTAACATCAACGGGGCTGTTGTGGAGCAGGTCGAGAGTTTCAAGTTCCTTTATGTCCACATCAACAAAGATCTATCATGGTCCAAACACACCAAGAAGAGAGAACGACAAAGCCTTTTCCCCCTCAGGAGTCTGAAAAAATTTGGCATGGGTCCCCAGATCCTCAATAAGTTCTACAGCTGCACCATCGAGAGCATCCTGACCGGTTGCATCACCGCCTGGTATGGCAACTGCTCGGGATCTGACCGTAAGGCGCTACAGAGGGTAGTGCGTACGGCCCAATACATCACTGAGGCCAAGCTTCCTGCAATCCAGGACCTATATAATAGGCGGTGTAAGAGGAAAGCCCATAAAACTGTCTGAGACTCCAGTCACCCAAGTCATAAGACTGTTTTCTCTGCCACCGCACGGCAAGCGGTACTGGAGCGCCAAGTCTAGGTCCAAGAGGCTTCTAAATAAGACTGCTGAACAATGAATTAAGTGGCCACGGGACTATTTATATTGACCCCCCCCCCCCCATTTGTTTTGTACACTGCTGCTACTCGCTGTTTACTATCTATGCATAGACACTTCACCCCTACCTACATGTACAATTGACCTCTAACCTTTACCCCCACTCACTGACTTGTATATAGCCTTGTTATTGTTATGTTATTGTGTAACTTTTTATTATTTGTTACTTTATTTTATTTGGTAAATATTTTCTTAACTCTTCTTGAACTGCACTGTTGGTTAAGGGCTTGTGAGTAAGCATTTCACGGTAAGGTCTACGCTTGTTGTATTCGGCACATGTGACAAATACAATATTATTTGATTTAATTTCTGTTTATGTGTGTAAGTATGGTGTAAAGACTCATCATATCATCTAAACCGCTGTGAAATATATTTTCCACAAACAAAAAATATAGTATTTTCAGTTTCTGAAGCTGGTGTGCAAAACCGGAAAGTAAAAGATGCAAAAATGAAACTCTCTGCACAGGAAGCATAGCAATAGCGCACATAGAACAGATCTACCACTTCTTAGAGGTTTTCTCAATGAGAATGGCAGATCTATAATTCACATTTCTACGTCAATTTGGTCAGCACTCCCCAAAAAAGTTACATATTGCAGCATTAAATGGATGTTATGTCACCACTGTATGTAAACTATGGCGTAGTGGCACATGCAGCAGAGTGAGAGCTTAGTGCAGCTTCATCCCTTGAAAAATCGGTCTTTTCCAAAAGCTGACCTCATCAGGATAACCTGGTGAAATGAAGGTTAAATAGGAGGTTAGTTTCATTCATCCAGGCCCATCACATGAAACGGTGATTGATTTAACCGGATGAAGGTAGACACTTGGCTGCCAACACATGAATAAAAGGTGACAAAGGAGTTTTTCTATGGTTCAGGAGGCCGACTGAACCTTGTGACTCATTTTGGTCCTGGTTCCCTAATACCGCTGCCGTCTCCACCCCCCCCAGTCTCCGCTCCAAGGTTAGGGACCATGTCACCAGCTCAGCCTCCACTACTGAAGGACTCTTAATCCAACTGGGATGACAGCTTGGCTCTCTTTCCCCTGTTTCTGTGGCACTGGATAGATGCTGAGACCAATGAGCTTTTCTTCCTTCCGCCTTTTTTCATCCCCTAAAACCCCAAACACAGCCACGGGAATCCTGGGAAAATTCTCCCCTTGGGGGGCGAGACAAAGAAATGGGATGGTAAACAAATCCTACTGCAAATCTATCAGAGATTTTCTCTTCCTCCATTTCCATTCAGCCCCAGATAAATGTTCCAATCCATGTCCCTTTTGAGATTTCTTTACAACAAAAAACAGTGCTGCCTCTGGTTGGTGTTTTTCTGTTGTTCTCCTCCCTGCCTGTGTGACGCGTTGTTTAAAAGCATAATCTATACACCACCATAATCCTTCTGTGTCTATGGCTTCAAAATGATTAGAGAAGATTGAGGTCAAAAAACGAAGTAGAATCCCAAAAGTAGTCCCCCGGTAAACCCATTCCCCCTTTCTTGGTAACACCCAATCGGGCGCCCTGATCCCCAGGTCACATGTTGAGGGACATTCAAACGGATTAATCAGCTCCAGCGTCAGAACAATGAGTATTAGCCATGTTTGCTGAGAGTCTAATGCATTCTGTCAGCTATGGAGATTTTTTTCTCTCTCAGGCGAGGGTGCTGCCACAGTAAGTCCTGGTAAGGGAAGGAGTTGGGGGCAGAGCTGGCACCAGGAATGTTGTTATGACTCTGAGAGGACTGTTCCTTCGTTATTTACATCCCTATGATTCCCATTTTGATTTGTTTTTCTCATTTAAAATATATACGGGACATTTACCAAACCAATCCCGACCAACTCCAAGCCTGTATAGCAGTTAGTGACTAGGAAGAAGGGATATGGGTAAGAAGACAATGAAAGGGGAGAGAGTGGCGCAGAGCTGGCGTCAGGAGTGTTGTTTTGAATTTTCCATGAGAGAATTGTTTACTGCTTGATGTATTAATAACCCTACGTGTAATCTCAATAGTGCCACGACGCGTACAGTAATTGGGATGTACTCGTCATCTCATTATATTACACTTACGTGATTCATACTGTGTTTCGATTACTTGTAATCTGCACCTCAGGATTGGGACGTCATTAAGATGTTTTGTTTTTTGGGAAGGTTGGATGTTTCCCCCGAAGTACTCAGGCTGTATGTGTATAATAGAGGTTCAAACGTTTCTGTCTGTTCCATATTCTTCTTCTATATCCTTCGTCTTCTCTTTGTCTCCCACAAAACGGGCCACTTTTGCGTGAGAAAACCACTGCATGAATGAAAAGACTAAAAGAGAATTGGCACCGAGAGGACAACAGCCACAGCGACACAGCGAGTTGACTAGAATACGATGCCAGAGCAATTTAAGATCAAACACACTACAGTGGAATAGAAATCAATGTAATCTCGTTCCTCTGTCTGTAGTCCCCCTCCTTCCCTGCTTCTCTGAGTCAGAGCTCGACTTGCTCTTTGGTGGCTCTGAAAGAATGTCATTGTCACTAAGGCAATTCCCGCCCCTAGCCCCAGCAGTGAAGAGGATGGAGGGATGAATGGTGACTTCATTTATCAGACACCTCAGAGGCTGGCTGGGCTTGATAACCCAATCAAACGACCAGTGTGGCTGAGAGGTCTGTCTGGGGCACCAGAGCGCTTGTCTGTCTGGTCTGGTCTGTCTGTCTTGTCTGTGTGCTTGCAGGTCTTTGAATGGTGTCCTGGTGATCTGATCTATATTTTGAGAGTTCTGAGAACCGGCCATTCCTGGGTAAGAAATGGACTGGAGATAGAGGGGGAGGGTGCCGTGTAGACTTTTCAGACTACTGAGCCAAGCCAAGCTGTACTGAGCTGGCCTGGTTTCGAATCCACCATAGTTGCTGGAACTGTGCTGAAAAGGACAATGAGATTAGAAGGCTCTCATAGTCAACACGAGTCAGTTATTAAATAGGCCATGGATTTTGGTCCCGTTAGTGGACCAACTCTCCGTTGGTATTTGAGTGTTGGTCGAGGTTGAAAGGAGTCCAGATCTAATGAACATCGTACCGTTCGAGGTTGGCTTGTTTGGAGGCTCCGGCCTAGCTCCCTGGCCCCACAGGACAAATGACACATGACCGTATTCAAAAAGCATCTCAAAATAAGATTGCTGATCTAGGATCAGTTACCCGTGTCTGTATAATTGTATTCATTCAAATCTAAAAGGCAAAACCGATCCTATATCAGCAATTGAGACACTTTGTTAATATGGGCCCATAAGTTCTCTTTGAAAGAAGCTACCGTAGCAGACGTTACTCAAAGGGCTAGCTGGGTGACAGAGTGCACCTGCCTACCCACCACCTCGGGAGGAGAAATGCAACACTCAGGATTTTCGTTTTTATTGTCCATTTGTGATGGTGCGTCATTTGAAGGGGAGTTTATATAGTTGTGATAGCTCTTTGAGTGGGAAAAGTGAGACTTCATATAGCTGGTTTTCGAAGTCTGCTCTTCAATGGTTTGATTTGATATTTAACGGTGTGTCGAGGGGAACAGAGCAGATTTGTTTAAAAAAATCCTCATATATTCACCAGAGCTTTTAGCAAATTTCCTGTAGAATAATAGATTGAATTGCGGACGAGGAGAGCTCAAGGTGCTACTGTAGCTTTTGTCCTGTCTCTTCTATGGCTGGTCTCATTTAAAAAAATCTGATGTTTAATCCATTGATTTTATGCAACGGAGAATAGGTATTTTTTTCATGAAAAATTCTAATTTACATGATTGAATGGTGGGGATTGAAAGATATCTAAGCCTAGGATATTTAAATTGGTTCCATTTCCCATACATGCAATATTTTTAGTGGATGATATCCAGAGTTTATAGCTGAGCTACTCAGATAAAGGACCAATCACCTCCCTGAGAGCAGATTACTTTCTGATCTCCATCCACCACTCACTTGCTCTCTCTCTCTCTCTCTCTCTCTCTCTCTCTCTCTCTCTCTCTCTCTCACACTCTCTCACTCACTCACTCACTCACTCACTCACTCACTCACTCACTCACTCACTCTCTCTCTCTCGCTCCCTTTCCTCCCTTTTTCTCCCTCTCTCGCTCGTTCTCTCTCTTTTGATCTTAAGAGATGATAGAACACCAGACGATAGCCCTCTGGAGTCCTCTTAGTGGAATATTCATTACTCAGCGGGTGTGTCCCAAATGACACCCTTTTTCCTATGTGGTTTTGCTACTTTTGACTATGGGCCCTGATCAAAAGTAGTGCACTATATTGGGAACAGGGTGCCATTTGGAATGCAAGCCGATCTCACCCTACTCTCCCCTACGCTGTTGTAAGGTCAAATCCTGACTTTGAATCTGCCTCGGTGTTGCTAGTATTTGCTATCCTTTGTCCCGCTCTTGTCCCCCGAGCTCCACAAGGTTAAGATGAGATAGGTCCCAGGGAAAGGAGACACCATATTTCCTTACCAAGTTGTCGGATCTCTTTTCTTTCTGCTTGTCAAAAGGATGTTGGTACCCAGTACACGCCTTTCTGTGGTAACTGGAGATGCGCTGTTTTTCCCGAGCACCATTCATCAGATGTATTGGAGACACGTTGCTCTCCAGTTTAATTTGTGGTACATGGATATATTACTTTCAACACATTCTTCCCGAGTAGAGTGCACTATTCTGATCCATGGATTATAGTTGTTACTTCTGCTTATTCTGTATCGAGACCAAATCTTCTCAAGCTGAGAAGTACAGAGATATTTAATGCATAAATGTGTACATTTATTTACGTTTCAATTTATGTCAAGATTTCCTGTGATTTCTATTTCCCATATGCTTAAACACAGGCACTTGTTCCCTGAAAGCTAATTACTAAACAAATTAGAATAGGTCCACAACATGAGGGTTGGTTGGATTCACCATGCTCGTCTTCAATGTTAAAATCCCATTAAGCATTTGGCGCCCGAGTCACACTACCACGGGATGAACCCATTATATATACCCAAACCCAACCCTGGGAGAGAGTGATAGCAGCACTGCGCTTTCCTAATCTGACTGCTTCCCCGGTGCCATTGGTTTACAGATAGAATGCCTCCACCATCGTTCCCTGACAGATAAATAACAACACCTCCCACCTTTCCTCCTCCAAAGCGACTTTATGTTAAAGACGGTCATTTTTAGTATGTTTAGGCCTATGGGATCCCTACGGGAACTGAACCCACAACCAGTTGGTGTTTATAGCGTCTTACCAACTGAGCCTTAGGGCCAAAGGCACACAGGACCATGCAAACTACTCCACCAACCCCTGGCCTGGTCCCCATTGCCTCTTGGGTAATGGAACTGGTGGGTTCTATGGTTCCATCGTCCTTTGTGTCAACAACATCCTGGAAGCATTCACACTTACCAAATTACGATCACAGTTTCAGTCAATGGCTGAAACAACCAAGCAATCCAGTAGGGCACAATGCATGACACTTGCATTACTGGTTTGGTTTTTTGAAGATACAAGTGATTGCATGAATTGACCAAGTTTTCCCTCACCATATCTCAAACATCCACATGCTGTACTTTGATGTAGACTTGGAAGTGTAGCAGGGAAAGAGACCCCCCCCCCCCCAGGGTGCGTCCCAAATGGCATCCTATTCCCTACATGGTGCACTACTTTGACCAGAGCACTATGGGACCTGGTCAAAAGTGCTCCAGGTATTGAATAGGGTGCCATTTGGGATTCCTACGGTCTGTGGTTTCATTGGTTTACTACTTCACAAACTTAAATCCTCCACCCCTCTGATCTGTAGTTCTTGGTGTAAATAGAAGCAAACATTGTAGTCCCTTTTCATTTGTTAAAGCCTTTAGGATGCCAGTGTCTTCATTATTGCCTGTGCATTTCATTGACTTTTCCTTTTGGTCCACCATTACTGTGTAACTCTCTATTTTTTAAGAGGCTAATAAACAAACAGGATGCCCCATTGACTCAGGCTAAAGGCTCACTCCTTAATTTGGAAAAACAACAAAATGGCTGCTCCACCACTTGTTTTGCTATAAAGCTGAGGGATGGAGCGGCTGCTGAAGTGTGACCACTCTCAAACAGGGATTTAAAGGATAAAGACAGCTGTATATGTCACCGATTGGGTCTTTAAAGGTTATTCTAACGGATGTTATGTGGTGGCGGTGAGAAGGTGTGAGAAGGGTGAGAAGGGTGATATGGCGAACGAGGAGGCCAGGCTGGGGTGAGAAATGGAAGAGGCAGTGACCGGAGCTTGCTCTCTGTCTCACCGGGGCGCACCATTCTAATCTAGACTGTCTGGCGTAAATATGGCTTTCTCTGGTTTCTTCTTTGATGATAGGAACAATAGGCCTGCTGGAGAGGCGTAGGGTCATTTTTCTCTCTCCCCATGTACCCCTCCCTACCACTCCTCCAAGTGTCCATGCTAGTCACTCACTGTGTCTTCTGCTTTTGCTGTGTGTGATAGAGCTGTAGTATGCCTTTTTCAAGTCACGTACAATGCTGTTCCAATATACTATTACCTTTAAAAAATATATTTACTCGAAGTATGGAGCTATTGCAAAAGCATAGCAAAAGTTTGCGAGACTTTTTACGTTCCAGTTGCCTCATGAGACCAGTGATTGTTTGTGAGTTGTTTGTCCTTGGCCTGAACAGATTGAAACATGGCCAAAGTACAATGTGCTATTTGTCTGCTTTTACAGTATTTCCCAATCCTAGACCATTTGAGTTTGTTTTCATCCTCATCTATCATTCTATTTGGAGGGCTCCCAAGTGGCGGAGAGGTCAAAGGCAATGCATCGCAGTGCTAGAGGCGTCACTAAGGACCCTGGTTCGATCCTGGGCTGTATCACAACCGGCCGTGATCAGGAGTCCCATTGGGAGGCGCACATTTGGCACAGCGTCGTCCGAGTTAGGGGAGGGTTTGGCCGGTGTAGGCCACCGCTGTAAAATAAGCATTTGTTCTTAACTGACTTGCCGAGTTAAATAAAGGTTAAGTAAATACAAAATATCTCAAGTTGTCATTCTGTTTACTATATATTTTCGATTTTATGCTTAAACTGTGAATTTCTATTGGAAAGTAGCAGAGTATTGGCAGCAGCGACCGGCAGCAGCGACCAGCGCATGCCTGATAAAGCTTTGCTGAATCACTTCATTCCAAATGGCTGACTAAAGAAAGGCATAAGAGAGAAAGAGAAATAGTCAAAATTTTAAAGCCATGCATTGGTGAAACGCACCAATGAGACGGAGGTCCATTTGTTACCCATAATATCTAATAGCAAAGACTTTCTATACATTTGACTCCTATTGTTTAGGACTGAGGCATACTGAGTCCACCCGGGACACCTACTACTCAATTGACCGCAATAGTTTTTTTTCTCACATTTAACATGTTTTGTGTGAATATGCTATATTTGAAAGAGTGAAAAGAAATGAGCCTAAAATTGTCCTAGAAAAGGAAAATAATGAAGAGCAATCTCAGATAGGAAAGTACAGTGTTGTCTTGGTGTACGGTCTATGGACTTCATTATATCCCCCTTACTGTCATTGATCTTAGTAGATGAACGGTGAGTCAGTCGCCCTCGAGATTCAGGAAGTAAACTGAAAGTCCAATTTACTCCCGGAACTAACTGAATTGAAACGGAATCAACCCCAACCCTTATGTTGAGTCCGTGATGTTGAACACATCTGTTTAGCTAGGTATATGTGGATCACTATAATTAGTGTGATCACCCAGAGGAAGACTAATCCGATCCAGTAAACAGAACAGCGTTAAGTGGCTTGTTGTGCCGGCACCATGATACCATTCATCCCTCCTCTATCCATTATCTCTATCCATCCGTCCCTCCCTCCGTCCGTCCCTCCATCCATCCGTCCCGCCATCCATCCCTGCATCCAGCACTCGACTGTCAATGTTACAAAATGTTGTCACAATATATGCACAAATCTACTGAATTTTTTGGCTGGGAACCATGTGGACGCATTTAGTGTCAAAGAGTGCAAGCCTGCCATGCTCTAAATGTTGAAGGCCAACCAAGGCTCGCTCTCTCTCTCTCTCTGTCACACACACTCTCTGTGTAGTCTCTCTTTACCATCTAACCTTCCTCCAGACAGAGCTCTCTGCAGCAGTTTTAGTCAGACTAGAGCAGAGCACTCTTGGTAATGCTGTACTGAGACCTGTTAGAGGTCAGTGTTACATAGCCTGTTGTGAGGACCTGTAGTATATAAAATACAGTGTTGGACATGATGTTTCCCTGTCCACCTGTGGTCCTATGAGAATTGTTTTGACTCTGAGTCTTCTCACTGACGTTGAGCTGTTGTAAGATGTGGCCATCACAGCCATGAGAACAATTTTTTTATTGAACACTTCTTATTGACTTTTTTTCTCTTGGCCTCTTGCCATTTGAATCCCAATTATCTGGCAGGGTCTCATTCCTAAACACTGAATCTACTTTGGAGGCTGTGTGCAGGGCGGTCGGTCCACCACCACCCACCAGCACTGACCAGCCTGTGTCACGGTTAGGGTTGCAAAGCTACCGGTAATTTACCAAATTTACCAGAATCTATGGCAATATATGGTAACGTTGGTAATTTATACTTGACTAACTTTAAAAAAAAGAAAGATTAATACAGTGCCTTCAGAAAGTATTCATACCGTTGTAATTATTCCTCATTTTGTTATGTTACAACCTGATTTCAAAATGGATTAAATACAGTTGAAGTCGGAAGTTTACATAAACGAGTTTTAATGACTCCAACCTAAGTGCTTCAACCACTCCACAAACTTCTTGTTAACAAACTATAGTTTTGGCAAGTCGGTTAGGACATCTACTGTGTGCATGACACAAGTAAATTCCACAACAATTGTTTACAGACAGATTATTTCACTGTATCACAATTCCAGTGTGTCAGAAGTTTAGAAACACTAAGTTGACTGTGCCTTTAAACAGATTGGAAAATTCCAGAAAATGATGTCATGGCTTTAGAATCTTATGATAGGCTAATTGACTTCATTTGAGTCAATTGGAGGTGTACCTGTGGATGTATTTCAAGGCCGACCTTCAAACTCAGTGCCTCTTTGCTTGACATCATGGGAAAATCAAAAGAAATCAGCCAAGACCTCAGAAAAAGAATTGTAGACCTCCACAAATCTAGTTCATCCTTGGGAGCAATTTCCAAACGCCTGATGGTACCACGTTCATCTGTACAAACAATAGTATGCAAGTATAAACACCAAGGGACCACGCAGCCATCATATCAGGAAGGAGACTCTTTCTGTCTCATAGAGATGAACGCACTTTGGTGCGAAAAGTGCAAATCAAACCCAGAACAACAGCAAAGGACCATCCCAACCATGAAGCATGGGGGTGGCAGCATCATATTGTGGGGGTGCTTTGCTAAAGGAGGGACTAGTGCACTTCACAAAATAGATGGCATCATGAGGTATGAAAATTATGTGGATATATTGAAGCAACATCTCAAGACATCCGTCAGGAAGTTAAAGCTTGGTCGCAAATGGGTCTTCCACATGGACAATGACCCCAAGCATAATGTTGTGGCAAAATGGCTTAAGGACAACAAAGTCATGGTATTAAAGTGGCCACCAGAAAGCCCTGACCCCAATCCTATAGACAATTTGTGGGCAGAACTGAAAAAGCATGTGCGAGCAAGGGGGCCTATAAACCTGACTCAGTTACACCAGCTCTGTCACGAGGAATGAGCCAAAATTCACCCAACTTATTGTGGGAAGCTTGTGGAAGGCTACCCAAAACGTTTGTCCAAAGTTAAACAATTTAAAGGCAATGCTACCAAATACTATTTGAGTGTATGTAAACTTCTGACCCACTGGGAATGTGAATAAATAAATAAAAGCTGAAATAAATAATTCTCTCTACTATTATTCTGACATTTCACAATTCTTAAAATAAAGTGGTGATCCTAACTGACCTATGACAGGGAATCTTTACTATGATTAAATGTCAGGAATTGTGAAACTGAGTTTAAATGTATTTGGCTAAGTTGTATGTACACTTCGGAAAGTCGGAGGTTTACATACACCTTAGCCAAATACATTTAAACTCAGTTTTTCAACATCATACTTTCAAAATCTTAGCTAGCAGTCAGCATCATGAATCAAGTCGACAATCTACTGGCAAATCCTTTTTAATCCTTGTCATATGAAGAGAAATAATGAAGGGAAATTATAGATGAAACATATCGGTGCTCTTCGGCCATTGGACATAAACATTACCCAACAAGCTGGAAATTGCAAATTCAACAATGAGTGATTTGGAAGGAATCAGTGGCTAACAGAAAACAATCACTAGCCTGCTATTCAGTGGAGTGGGTGCGTGGATCTCTTTTCCATTTTTTTCATGCTCAAAACAACTGTTAACTTGGAACTGGGAAATCTGACTTCAGTGAGTTCAAGACAACTGGGAACTAGCAACTGGGAACTAGCTTTGACTGGGAAAATTAGTTTTGAATGGTCATCCAACTCGGAATTGTAAGTCGGGAACTCGGGCCTCTTTCTAGAGCTACGACTTGAAGATCACTGACGTCATCATGATTCAAATGAGTTTTTTTCTGAGTTCCCAGTTGTCTTGAAAGCACCAAAAATCCAGAGAATGCCAGACTTTGATGTTAAAGTTTGATGACAATATTTGGACCGCCACGCCACCTTCCTGTTCAAGAGAGCACAGCACAACAAGGTGAATCCAAAAATGTCTTGTATGCTACTGCATAAATTATGTTATATGCCAGGGAGATATGTATGCTGTAGCTAAGAAAGTAATACTAAATGTATGTTGTGTAGTAAGCTGTTAGTAGCCCACATGCCTCAACCTAATAATTTGGTCTATTTTTGCCTCTTAATTTCGCCTACTGTTCTGACTTGGGGGTGCACATGTAGCCTACAGTATAAACTGTTTTAGAGGAATGTAACCATTGAATATTGTAAGAGGTTAATTGTCTGCTAATATGCCCCCTTTATTTATCCTACGGTTCTGACTTGTAAGAAAAGCCCATGTTCTGAATTCTGTCGCTGTACATTTCAAATGTGCTTAATAAATAGTTATATTGACTATGTCCGTCCGAGCTTATTAATGTCTTATTCGAAATCATGGATCGCCTCTTATCCGCTTGTCGTCCTCTTGTGCCATAGTTTCTACATCTCAATTGTAAGTAGAAACCACATTTGTTTAAGCAAGTCAGCCATATAAGCTGTGTTTTTTTAAAGCAGTAAATGAGCCTGATTGAACTGTTTCACTGTCAGCAGCAGTGGAAAGTTGTTGGAACTGCAGTATGGACAGCTTTATGTAGGCCCTAACAGTTTGTGGGCACCGTTTGTCACCGTTATAGTGCAATTAATGTATTGTTTAGTGTTGTGTTTTGTTATATTGTGGCTTTGCTGGCATGCATCCACCCCAAAAGGGATTGCCCCACCAGGATTTACATGCTAAAATTGCCACTGTTCACACCCCTGAGTCAATACTTTGTAGAAGCACTTTTGACAGTAATTACAGCTGTGAATCTTTCTGGGTATGTCTCCAAGACATTTTCACACCTGAATTGGGCAACATTTTCAAAATTCATTGCTAAACAACAATTTTCAGGTCTTGCCATAGATTTGCAAGTAGATTTAAGTCAAAACTTTAACTCGGCCACTCCGGAACATTCACTGTCTTCTTGGTAAGCAACTCCAGTGTAGATTTGTCCTCGTGTCTTACATTATTGTCCTGGTGAAAGGTGAATTCATATCCTTGTGTCTGGTGGAAAGCAGACTGAACCTCGTTTTGCCTGTGCTTAGCTCAGAAAAAGCACTCCAATAACATAATGCAGCCACCAATATGGTTGAAAATATGGAGAGTGGTACTCAGTAATGTGTTGTGTTGGATTTGCCCCAAACATAACACTTTGTATTCATTACCCAAAGGGATTTGCTTTGCCACAGTTTTTGCAGTTTCACTTTAGTTCCTTGTTGCAAACAGGATGCATGTTTTGGAATATTTGTATTCTGTACAGGTTTCCTTCTTTTCACTCTGTCAATTAGATTAGTATTGTCAAAACCAAGTCAAATCAAATGTTATTGGTCACATACACATGGTTAGGAGATGTTATTGCAAGTGTAGCGAAGTGCTTGTGCTTCTAGTTCCAACTGCAGTAATATCTAACAAGTAATCTAACAATTCTGGAGTAGTCACTACAACTGTGGAGTAACTACAATGTTGTTGATCCATCCTCAGTTTTCTACGATTACAGCTCCTAAGCCTCCCGAGGCTTCAGTTTGATATATCAATTTAAAACCATCACGTTCTCCCAAAGGGTTTTGTAGTCAATTCAAAACCAGCTAGTCCAGATACACCCCCCCCCTCCTCCAAATTCAGTAGGTCTGCACTGAAAAAGTCATTTTAAAGATCTTAACGTTTTTTCGGTTCAGTTGTTGCAATCTTTTATTGGAGATGCTATTACTTTTCCTTTTGGAATACTAAGGCTTTACTTCAGTTCAGTTTATTCTAACCATGACAGGTGCTCCTGGAACATGAATCCAGAGAGACTCTGATCCTTTGGGACTGTCTCGCTCAATGAGTCAACAAATCAAGGAGCTGAAAGCCCTCAAACAACATGTGACAGACAGCTTAGCAGGAGCAACAAAAACCCCTGTAGTTAAATGATTATCAGCCTTAGTGTCACAAGTACCTGTGTTTGATTGTGAGTTAAAAATACTCCCTTGTATGGATTTAGGGTTATTTGGGTTCTCTTCCTAAAGTCCTTGTTGTTTTGTGATGTGATTGCTATTCCTCAGACCAAGCCAAGTGAAACCATTAATCCCATTAAACCATTAACTGTTTTAAAGTCACAATTGTCCTCATGGTGAAATCCCTGGGCGGTTTCCTTCCTCTCCGGCAACTGAGTTAGAAAGGATGTTTGTATCTTTGTGGTGACTGGGTGATACACAACCCACAAGCTGATATCTCAAAGTGCTGTACAGAAAACCAGCCTAAAACCCCAAACAGCAAGCAATGCAGGTGTAGAAGCACGGTGGCTAGGAAAAACTCCCTAGAAAGGCCAAAACCTAGGAAGAAACCTAGAGAGGAACCAGGCTATGTGGGGTGGCCAGTCCTCTTCTGGCTGTGCCGGATGGAGATAATAACAGAACATGGCCAAGATGTTCAAATGTTCATAAATGACCAGCATGGTCAAATAATAATAATCACAGGCAGAACAGTTGAAACTAGAGCAGCAGCACGGCCGGGTGGACTGGGGACAGCAAGGAGTCATCATGCCAGGTAGTCCCGAGGCATGGTCCTAGGGCTCAGGTCCTCCAAGAGAGAGAAAGAAAGAGAGAATTAGAGAGAGCATAGTTAAATTCACACAGGACACCGGATAGGACAGGAGAAGTACTCCAGATATAACAAACTGACCCTAGCCCCCTGACACATAAACTACTGCAGCATAAATACTGGAGGCTGAGACAGGAGGGGTCAGGAGACACTGTGGCCCCATCCGATGAAACCCCCGGACAGGGCCAAACGGGAAGGATATAATCCCACTCACTTTGCCAAAGCACAGCCCCCCACCACTAGAGGGATATCTTCAACCACGAACTTACCATCCTGAGACAAGGCCGAGTATAGCCCACAAAGATCTCCGCCACGGCACAACCCAAGGGGGGGCGCCAAGTGTATTTAATAACTTCACCATCCTCAAATGGATATTCAATGTCTGCTATTTATATTTTTACCACACTACAAATAGGGGCACTTCTTTGCGAGGCATTGGAAAACCTCCCTGGTCTTTGTGGTTAAATCTGTGTTTGAAATGCACTGCTCGACTGGGGGACCTTACAATTATTTGTATCTGTAGGTTACAGAGATGAGGTACAGTAGTCATTCAAAAATCATGTTAATCTCTAGGGTAGGGGTCACTATTTTCACCTCCGGATGAAAAGCGTGCCCAAAGTAAACTGCCTGCTACTCGGGCCCAGAAGCTAGGAGAAGCTAACGTTTCAAGAACTGTTAAAATAATGTCTGTGAGTATAACAGAACTGATTTGGCAAGCGATATCCTGAGAAAATTCCAACCCGGAAGTAGGATTTATTTTTATTTTTGTAGTTTTCTATTCAATGCCATTACAGTATCCATTGACTTAGGACTCAAATTGCAGTTCCTATGCCTTCCACTAGTATTCAACATTCTTTAAAAATTGTTTCAGGCATGTATTCTGAAAAATGAGGGAGTAAGAGCAGACTGAATGAGTGGACCCTGCCATGTCACAGAGCTTTTTCATGCGCAATCCCGAGAGAGAGCCTTTCTTGTTTACCTTTTATATTGACAACGTTATTGTCTGTTTTAAATATTATCAATTATTTAGGCTAAAAACATCCTGAGGATTGAATATAAACATTGTTTGACATGTTTCTATGAACTTTAAGGATACAATTTGGATTTTTTTGTCTGCCTGTTGTGACTGTGTTTGAGCCTGTGGATTACTGAAGAAAACGAGCAAACAAAACTGAGGTTTTTCGATATAAAGAGAGACTTTATCGAACAAAACAAACATGTATTGAGTAAATGAATGTCTTCTGAGTGCAACCATATGAAGATCATCAAAGGTAAGTGATTAATTTTAGCTCTATTTCTGACTTGTGTAACTCTTCTACTTGGCTGGTTACTATTTGTAATGATTTGTCTGCTGGGTGATTTTCTCAAATAATTGCATGGTATTCTTTCGCCGTAAAGCCTTTTTGAAATCTGACACCGTGGTTGGATTCACAATAAGTAAAATGTTAAACCTATGTATAACACTTGTATGTTTTCTGAATCTTTATAATCCGTGTTTCTGTATTTGAATTTGGCGCTCTGCAATCTCACTGCATGTTGGCCAGGTGGGACGCTACCATCTCACGTACCCTAGAGAGGTTTTAAGCACTATTATTGCACACAGTAAGTCCATGCAACGTATTACGCGACTTGTTAAGCACATTTTTACTCCTGAACTTATGTATGCCTGCCATAACAAAGGAGTGCAACACTAATTGACTCAAGACATTTGAGCTTTTCATTTTTAATTAATTTGTAAACGTTTCAAAATATATCTTTCCACTTTGACGTTATGGGATATTGTGTGTAGGCCAGTGACATAAAAAAAAAAAATAATTAAAATCCATTTTAAATTCGGGCTGTAACCCCAAACAATTGAAAAAACCAAGGGGTGTGAATACTTTCTGAAGGCACTGTATATAGTATTTATCTTTATATCTTTGTCCATATTGTCTATGTGTTTCTAGTAGATAGACCATATGGTTCAAGAGAAAATAGCCTAATTAATGATGAAAACATCTAATCAACAACAGCGTTATTTCCAATGAGCTCTGCAACTCTTCCAACTATTTACTTTTTTTCATAGCTGCCGCCAGTTTGCGGTCAAAACATTTCTAGCAAAGACATATTGACATAGTCAAATAAATTAAAGGGCGTAAGAAATATATAATGTTTCATGCTAAAAATCCTCATATTAAACACCATATTTAGAATAAGGGTTTACAGGTTTGTAATTTCATTTTATGTTTCATTTTAAAATAATTGTGTTGGGTTATGTTATATACTGTATTTAACATGTGAGGCCACACGGAGGTCCAGAGATAATTACAGACACCTGTGATAATCTGAAGTACCCAAAAGGGCCACTAAATGTCTTGTGATAAATTACATACTTGAAAGTGACCAGAATTCTGGTAGTTTAATGGTAAACTTCAAAAGTTTCCAGTAATATAGCCCCTTTGCAACCCTAGTCACAGACAAAGCCCCTGCTACCACGGTCACCATCAATGGTCCCTTTCTCTTCCCCCATGGGGACAATGCATTTTTTCCATGCTATAAAGCAGATGCTGTATTATAGCAGCACAAAGCTGGGCCAATCTCAACCTGTTTACCATGAGAAAGGCACACCGAGTCAGGATGCCTATCACTGTGTGGGCCTTTTTGACTCTCACTCTAATAACGAGTCCCAAAGGAGACCAGGGTTGCACCCCAAATGGGACCCTATTTCTTATTTATTGCACTACTTTTGACCAGAGACCTTCGGGCCCGGTCAAACGTAGTGCACTAAATAGGGAATAGGGTCCCGTTTGGGATGGGAGTACAGCCCCAAAGGAGACCGGCAACTCCCAGTCGTGTATTGTGATCACTCTGTGGATGACAGGAAATATAGTGTTAAAGTGCTGATCCAGGCTATTCAGGATATTCTTATAAGGTCATTTTTTGGTGCTCAGAGAATACAGAGATGACCATGGCAGAGAATGAGCCCGTCAGCATTTAAGGAGTTATAGGAAGCCAGATAAGTGTGTAGGAAACTTTGCATTTCAGCTTTTGTCCACTTAAAATTCTCTCTTAAAAGAAGGAGGCTCTAATATTTCAATGGCCCAAGTTAATAACATATTACATTTTGTGAGATACAGTTGTGAGATACCATCAGCTATCGTGGGCCTCAAATTGCATTTGAATTGTCACATGCTTCGTAAACAACAGATGTAGATTTAAATAGAAATTACGGGCCCATCCCAACAATGGAAAATACAAAAATAAAATGCTAATAATTATAGAAGAATATATAGTAACAGAATAAATTAATACACAATGAGAGATGATAGATTGGCTATATACATGGGGTACTAGTACAGAGTCGATGTGGAGGGATACGAGGAAATTGAGGTAGATATGTACAGGTATGTACATATAGGTATGGATAAAGTCACTAGGCAACAGGAGAGATAATAGACAGTAGCATCAGTGTATGTGATGAGTGTGGAAGTGTATAAATATGTGTGTAGCCTGTGTTCATGTTGACGTGTGTGTGTGTGTGTGTGTGTGTGTGTGTGTGTGTGTGTGTGTGTGTGTGTGTGTGTGTGTGTGTGTGTGTGTGTGTGTGTGTGTGTGTGTGTGTGTGTGTGTGTGTGTGTGTGTGTGTGTGTGTGTGTGTGTGTGTGTGTGTGTGTGTGTGTGTGTCAAGAAGGGCCAATACAGATAGTCCGGGTAGCTATTTGGTTAACTATTTAGCAGTCTTGTGGCTTGGGGGTAGAATTTGTTCAGGAGACTTTTGGTCCCAGATTTGGTGCTCCGGTGCAGTTTGCCGTGTGGTAGCAGGGAGAACAGACTATGACTTGGGTGGCTGGAGTCTTTGACCATTTTTCGGGCCTTCCTCTGACACCGCCTGGTATAGAGGTCATGGATGGCAGGGAGTTAGGCCCCCGTGATGTACGGTGCCGTACGCACTACCCTCTGTAGCGCCTTGTGGTCGGATGCCAAGCAGTTAACAAGCTGTTATGCAGCCAGTCAATATGCTTTCAATGGTGCAGCTGTAGAACTTTCTGTGCATCTGTGGGCCCATGCAAAACCTTTTAAGCCTCCTGAGGCTTCAGTTTGATATATCAGTTTAAAACCATCACGTTCTCCCAAAGGGTTTCTTAGTCAATTCAAAACCAGCTAGTCCAGATACCCCCCCCCCACAAATTCAGTAGGTCTGCACTGAAAAAGTCGTTTTAAAGATCTTAACGTTTCTTTGGTTCAGTTGTTGCCATCTTTTGTTGGAGATCATATTACTTTTCCTTTTTGGAATACTAAGGTTTTACTTCCGTTCAGTTTATTCTAACCATGACAGGTGCTCCTGGAACATGAATCCAGAGAGACTCTGATCCTTTGGGACTGTCTCGCTCAATGAGTCAACAAATCAAGGAGCTGAAAGCCCTCAAACAACATGTGACAGACAGCTTAGCAGGAGCAACAAAAAACCCTGTAGTTAAATGATTATCAGCCTTAGTGTCGCAAGTACCTGTGTTTGATTGTGAGTTAAAAATACTCCCTTGTTTGGGTTTAGGGTTATTTGGGTTATCTTCCTAAAGGCCTTGTTGTCTTGTGATGTGATTGCTACTCCTCAGACCAAGCCAAGTGAAACCCATATTTACTCAGAACTCCTGTAGTGGACTTACTTATCGGCAATCCAGAAGCCTTGGGTCATCTCCTGGCGGGTGCTCTTATTGCCTAATTGACCACTTAAGGAGAGAGAAGGAGACAGGGGTCTTGAAAGGGTCATATTACTGCTGTCAGTCAGGGAGCTGTAATGCCCTGGACGTCTTAACCTCTCAGACAACTTATCCTAGTGTTTAGTGTTGGGTCAGTAACTGAAAAATAGCTAGCTTGAATCCCCGAGCTGACAAGGTGAAAAATATGTTGTTATGCCCTTGAGCAAGACCACCACCACTTCTCCAATTCAGAGGAGTTGGGTTAAAAGTGGAAGTCAAGTTTCGGTTGGACCTTGTGTGCAATTGTGTCGTATTTTAAACATGGCCACCTGGCTGGACATGAGTCATGGAAAGGACATACATCAGTCATATTGAGAGCCTAGAGATGAGTGGGCCACTGTGGCTCTAAATGATTGAGGGGACACATGTTCCTATACATGTATCTATAAGCTCTTATCTTATGCATACCTCTTGGATGGAAAATGTAAGCAATAATGTACATTTTAGGGACTGGTTTTCCCACATGCTGATTAGACCTAAAACGCACTTTCAATGGAGATTTCCGGTCTGGGAAACTGACCCTAGTTGTGCATTTACTTTTGTTGCAAGATGTTGCATTGGCCATTATGTTCCATTACCACCACAGACAGTGAATTAACACAGAGGACTGCTTGGCTCACTGTCATCGAAGATGTCATTTTCCGGTGGATTGCTTTTCTTCCAGTAGCTCAGCGTGATGTGGAGCCTATTCTTCAAGACTGCAGTGACGGCAGGTTGCTGCGAATGAACTGACTCTGAAGGGACTTCAGAGAGAAGGATAGAGGATGGTTTTCCCTTCCCTTCCCTCTAGACTAGGCTGTGGCTCAGCAAGCATCTAGCACAGCTGCAACAGAAATAGTATCACTGAGAGAACATAGAAGCCCAGGCTTGACTGCCTTCAAACAGAAATGCTGTTGTCTCTCAAAACTACCCATGTGTAGGCAGTCCTTCTCTTCTCTCTTCCAGGGACCAGTCTGTCTGTTTCAAAGATGACATCTTGCATTCAACACAAACTATAGATCTGCTCGAAACTACCCAAGTGTAGAGCTCCTTCTTCTCTTCTGTTCCTGGAACTAGTCTTTCTCTCAGAGATGAGATGACGTCTTGCATTCAGTTCTCTGCCTTTCTGCATCTGTCGAGTGGCTTTGTAATAACAATGAAAAGTAACGTTAATTTATTTTCTTAAGCGGTGGCAGGCATATTATTCACAAGACAATGGCCCTCTCAATGGTCCATCTATTATCTATTGAATTAACCTAAATAATTATGCAGATTTGTAAAGAAAAGCTCAATTGTTACTTACAAGCTCCCCAAAGTCCAAGCCCCCTCACCCCAAACACACCATCTTCTGGCTGTTATTGCTAAAGTGAATCAATTATTTAAAAGTTGCATTATGCAGAAATTGCTCTTGCCATTTCCTGGTTGCTAAAATAGTATGCCTAATTTCAGTTTATGTGACAAAATGGGGTAGTATAGTGCACAGAATCATTGTACCATCTAAACCTCTGTGAAATATAGCCTGCAACGTCACTTCCTGGAGTAGCTCAAACTGCGCATGTTATGCCTCCATGAGACGCCATTTTAACCGACTTCATTTGGCTTCAATGTGCTATTGAGTCTTCACATAGGAATGAATGGTGTCACGTGATCGTTGGCTTCGTCCATTCATTTATACAGTCATTGAACATAGCCGATAGGTATTAGTATGTTTTTTTCCCTTATTGTACCACCAAGCCCCATTCAGTCAAACAGTGATTCTGCATAGGCCAATCCATAGACACTATCCAGATAGAAATACATCATATTTATTTCATCAGTCTAAATGAAATGAAATACAACAGTGCTGCTTTTCTTTCTACCATAAGACAGTTTTTGGCATGTCTGCCGGTTGTGATATGATAATGAAACTGGTTGACTGTGTAAATAACAATGGAACACATTTGCATTCTTCTGTTCTATTCTCCTGCTGCTGTTGAAATTAGGACGGCTGAAAAGCTATCTCATCCACCAAAAGAGAAGACGGCCAGAGAGAGAGATGGAAGCTCTATGGAAACAGGATGAGTGTATGTGTGTGTGTGTGTGTGTGTGTGTGAACCTTGTGAACCTGTCTTAGAACAGCCTCGTGATGGATCCATGTGATGGCCAGAATGGAAAGCCCAGTGAGGGACATTGTTTTATTCAAGGTGTTGTCTATTAATAGCTGCAGCTTGACGTTGCTTCCTCTGTTCCCTAACTCGATGCTATTGTCATTGTGTCGTGTTAAGCCTGTGGTCAGACGCGCGCGCACGCGCGCACACACACACACACACACACACACACACACACACACACACACACACACACACACACACACACACACACACACACACACACACACACACACACACACACATATATACACACACACACACACACACACACACACAACCAACCACAGGATAGATTAGATTTACACGGTATAGTATAATAGCATTGTGTACGTATGACCTGTGGTTGGTAAGGAATCCGTTTTCATAGCCATTCCATTTGTGTGGTAATCATAGAGGATCAATCATTACGGAACAAGAACACATTACCCTCTAGTCTGCATCTGTCAAACTTAAGGCCTGCGGTGGTTTGAGTAGAGAAATTATAATATATAAATAAATAAAATTATCGATGGACATTGAAATAGCTAAAACTAAATCGAAACGGTGTAGAAATTATAATGGACCTATAGTCTCTTCTCGCCTTCCAGGTTCTCTCTGTTCCAAAAGCAAAGGACAGAGGACAATTTTTTCTTATTTTGATGGCAAGGAAGTATAATCAATTTTTGGTCGGTGAAGACCAATTGCAGCCCGCGGGGCAAAATGATTTTGTCACCACAGGAGGTTGGTGGCGCTTTAATTGGGGAGGACGGGCTCATGGTAATGGCTGGAGCAGAATAAGTGGTTTCTATGTGTTTGATGCCATTCCATTAGCTCCGTCTCAGCCATTATTATGAGCAATCCTCCCTCCCCTCACCAGCCTCCACTGTTTGACACCTTTTTATCCAGTCTAACCAATGGATTTCCCTATGTTCTGGCTGGGTCCCCAGATACCTGTATTTCTACAGCGTGTGTGAGTGTGTGTGTGTGTGTGTGCGTGTGTGTGCGTGTGTGTGTGTGACCACAGGTCCTGGTTAAACACTATCGGTTACTCAAAGGGAACCTGCTGTCCCTATCTGAGAGTGAATAATTGATAATGTGTGCATACAATCGACCCAGTGACAGGTGTGTGTTTGTGTCCCAGGAGACCGCACCAGGCCTAGTACTTGTAATTAAACGACACACGGCATGCTTCCCCATGGTAACATCATTACAGCACGTCCTTGCATTACCACCCCCACACACACAGTGGACTGGCTGGGTAAATGGATACATGTAGGTACAGAGGGCTGGGGATGATGATTGATGATGAGGAAACACACACATGCATACACACACACACACACACACACACACACACACACACACACACACACACACACACACACACACACAGAGTGAATCTTCTAGTAGAGTTTCGTTCCGGTCTGGTCGTTTACCGACATCAGGGTAGGATGCGGTGTGTCGTGGAAATTCATACTGAGAGAGGCATTGTCATTTCTTCAAATACTCATCTTTATTTGAAATCGATGAATTATTGCAATAATGAGTCTAGTCAACCCAGCACTCTTGACTGTTGGGCCGAGTAGCCTAACCTTTACAGACAAAGTTCTTTATATAGCTGACACTAAGAATGCTTAGTCATGGCTGGTTCCACCCGTCCCATGCAGATTGGGTGGCACCATAAGCCATCCTGGGTTCATCCTTTTGGTCATCCAAACCCGGTGCTGTTTTAAACTGACCCCTTCTCAGTTTCCCAGATGCCAGGATGATTAGAACAATAAGGGATTGTTCTAAACTCTTCCAGGCTATCTAGGTTACACCGACCACATCTTGTCTATGGAATGCAGTCTTTTACTTGTTTGTCAGCTCAAGCCTTCTCTAGTGATCCATACGCCCAGGTTAGCTGCAGGGAGTGGAGACCATAAAGATACAGCATGAGGAGAACAGAAATGTCTTACTATTAGTTAATTATAATTGTTTAACCGTTAATATCGAATAAATTTGCTGAGTTTTATTGTCATGGCCCTGGTCTGACCGAATCTGTGCAGAAGATCTACAGTAGGTGCTGCTGTAGGCCTTCCTTGGTTGGGGATAGAAGCACCAGATTATCAGCAAACAGTAGACATTTGACTTCAGATTGTAGTAAGGTGAGGCCGTGTGCTGCAGACTGTTCTAGTGCCCTCGCAAATTCTTGATACATATGTTGAAGAGGGTGAGGCTTAAGCTGCATCCCTGTCTAACCCCCAGCCCTTGGGAAAGAAATGTTTGTGTTGTTTTGCCAATTTTAACCGCACACTTGTTGTTTGTGTACATGGATTTTATTATGTGGTATGTTTTTCCCCCAACACCACGTTCCTTCAATTTGTATAGCAGGCCCTCATGCCAAATTGAATCAAAAGCTTTTTTGAAATCAACAAAGCATGAGAAGACTTTGCCTTTGTTTTGGTTTGTTTGTTTGTCAGTTAGTGTGTGCAGGGTGAATACGTGGTCTGTCATACAGTAATTTGGTAAACAGCCAATTTGACATTTTCTCAGTCCATTGTTTTCACTGAGGAAACGTATGAGTCTGCTGTTAATGATAATGCAGAGGATTTTCCTAAGGTTGCTGTTGATGCATATCCCACAGTAGTTATTTGGGTCATATTTGTCTCCACTTTTATGGATTGGGGTGATCAGTCCAGAACTGAGGATGATGTTAAACAGTTTAAGTATGCCAATTGGAATATGTGATCTGTGTATGTTATCATTTCATTCATCATACCATCAACCCCACAGGCCTTTTTGGGTTAGAGGGGTTGTATTTTGTCCTGTAGTTCATTCAATGTAATTGGAGAATCCCCTGGGTTCTGGTAGTCTTTAATAGTTAATTCTAAGATTTGTATTTGATCATGTGTATGCTTTTGCTGTTTTTTATTTTTTTATAGAGCCCAAAAATATTGGAGAAGTGGTTTATCCATACATCTCCGTTTTGGATAGATAACTCTTGTTTAGAGTTTTCCAATTTTCCCAGAAGTTGTTCGATTCTATGGATTCTTCATTTACATTGAGCTGATTTCTGACGTGCTGTTCCTTCTTTTTCCGTAGTGTATTTCTGTATTGTTTTAGTGATTCACCATAGTGAAGGCGTAGGCTCAGGTTTTCTGTGTTTTTGGTTTGGTCTTCCTTCATCATACCATTTGTCATTGTTGTTAATTTTCTTAATTGTTTGCTTGACATTTTTAGATTCGGTAGGGAAGCTGAGAGTTCATATATACTGTTTCAATTTTCTACTGCCAAGTTTACATTTTCACTATTACAGTGAAACCTTTTGTCCAGGAAATTGTCTAGAAGGGATTGAATTTGTTGCTGCCTAATTGTTGTGTGGTAGATTTTCACACTAATTTCCTTCCATCTATATAGCATTTCTTAATAATATTATTCAGTTCCTTTGGCTTTGATGCCTCATGATTGAGCATAGCTCTGTTCAAGTAGAGTGTGATTTTGCTGTGATCTGATAGGGGTGTTAGTGGACTGACTGTGAACACTAAGAGAAAGGGGATACCTACTCAGTTGTACAACTGAATGTATTCAACTGAAATATGTCTTCAATATTTAACCCAACCCATCTGAATCAGAGAGGTGTGGGGCTCCCAAAATTGACATCCACATCTTCAGCGCCCAGGGAACAGAACAACCGATTTTTACCTAGTCATCTCAGGGATTTGATCCAACAACCTTTTGGTTACTGGACCAACATTTTAACCACTAGGCTACCTAGAAACTCTGGGTTGAGGTCACTGATTAAATAGTTTACAGTACTACTGCCAAGAGATGAGCTATAGGTGTACCTACCATAGGAATCCCCTCGAAGCCTACCATTGACTATGTACTGTATATACCCAGTGTCCGACAGAGCTGCAGGAGTTGTGACCTGTTTTTGTTGGTTATGTTGTCGTAGTTGTGTTTAGAGGGGCATATGGGGGAGGGAATGCTGTCACCTCCAGGTAGGTGTTTGTCCCCCTGTGTGCTGAGCGTGTCTGGTTCTTGTCCAGTTCTGGCATTTAGGTCATCACAGACTAGTACATGTCCTTGAGTCTGGAGATTGTTGATCTCCCCCTCTAGGATGTAGAAGCGGTCATCGTTAAAGTATGGGGATTCTATTGGGGGGACACAGGGGGATATCTTTTCTCTGTTGAGATCATTTCCTTATTCATTTCTAGCCAGATGTAAAATGTTCCTGTTTTGTCTAATTTAATAGAGTGGGTTAGGTCTGCCATATACCTAATTAATATACCCACTAAATCTCTTCTCTGTTGCTCTGCTCACAGCCTTGGCATATGTCCAGCTGTCATGTTGAGGTCCTTACTGTAGGGGCGGGGTAGCATGGGGTGGGCAGATGTGGTATAGGTCTGATATGGGTGGCCTATATAGAGTGTGGCCAGGGTTTGCTTGTGGTGGTCTTAGCTGGTTGGGGTGTCATGCTGTGGTCTGGGTGTAAGTCCTCTTGGCTTGGGTTCTCTCGGTGCAGGTCCTTCGAGAGGGGGTCTTGCAGGTCTGGGAGGGTGTCTTGCTGGTCTGGGCGGGGTGTCCGTTGCTCTGTTGCTCTTGTGTGAGGGTCTCGGGCTATGGTTGAGGGTCACGTCCTTCAGGGTCCTGGAAAAAGTTGGGATTGCTGCCTTATAGAGGTGGACCTGGTTGTAAAGGCTGTTCAAGTCCAGGGTGGAGTAGTGGGCCAGGTATACATTAGGTTTTGAGGCACAGTCTCGCGAAATGCGTGCATTCACCCGCTGTATGGTGGCAGGGTGAAAGTATTTTTGTGGTAGCAGGGTAGAGATAACCACTTGTGCATTGGGGAAAGTGGAAGAAGCTTTTTTCAGTCACTCGCTTGAGTGCTGTTGCCACCCTCTCCTGCTGGGCCCTCAGGTCATTTGTGCCCATGTGAATTATGATGTGGCTGGGGGACCCTAGTCTGTCCTCTGACAACAGCTCCAGGGCATGCATAGTGTTTGTGCACCAGAGTTTAGCCACTTTGTGTTTGGGAAAAAGTTTATCCTCTTGAATGTATTTGCCATTTGGGTCAATGAGAAGCACAATTTCTGGCTTTTGTGTGTCCTCAGTGGATGTGGGGGGGGTCGTCAGGAGGGCTATCGGGGGAGCTGACAGAAGGGCTGTTAGGGGGGGTGGGGTCTGTTGGGTTGGTGGATCCTGTGTTGTCTGTCACATTGTGGTGTTGAGGTTGTGGTCCGGGTCTGAGGTGGGCTGGTCGGCTGGCTTCTCTGGGGGAGTGTCCTGCTCTATGTCACAACTCAGCTTTCTGACCTCGTCCTTCAGTGACACGTGTGCCTCTTTAAGTTCTCTCACCTCAGTCCGTAGAGCAGCCAGCCCTCTCAGGCAGCTGTCCATCTCCACCATCTGCCCCCCGGGTCTTGTTGGGGGGGTTGTTGTTCTGGTCTGTTTTGTGTGTTTGTTCTGTCTGGATTGTGTGGACCAGCTCTCTGAGCTCCACCATGTCTCTCTCCAGCTCTGTGAATTTATCCCTCTCAATGATGGAGGAGCAGTGCAGTTGTGGGACCTGGGTGTGATCAGTGCAGGGGGGTGGGGGGGGGGGTGACTATTTGACTATTCTCTCTTTCACTCGCTCTTTCTCTGAAATTCAAATTCAGATTTTATCCTAAGTGACTTGCGGTCATGCGTCATGCGTGTATACATTTTAGTGGTCCCGGGAATTGAACCCACTATACTGGCGTTGCAAGTGCCATGCTCTACCAACTAATTTACAGAGGACCAAACAGTATGGTGGTAGAGCATTTCAGTAAATACAATACAAGGCAATGAGGATAATGAAATACAGTTAATTTCAGTAGTAATAATAATAATGTATACAGGTACAACACTCACTCACACACCCACCCCTGCTTTACTGTCTGTTCACTTGGATAAGAAACCAGGCTGCTGGGTGGATGTTATCACCCCTTTGTCCCTGGGCTGTCACCTGGACCAGGGAGCATGGAGCATGGCCTGGTTAGAGGAGAGGGGAAAGAGGAGAGAGAAGGGTCTGGTGGGGCTGGCAGGCAGTGCCGCCAGTCAGTCTGCCTGGTCTGATGTGTGTGTGTTCTGTATTCGGATCAGAAAGCATGGAGAGTGGATAGAGGAAAAAGGACAGGGAAGAGGGGATTGGAGTCGAGGGGTGGCCACCAGTCTGTCTGCCTGGCATGGTCTGGTCTGGTCTGGTCTCCTCCACTGGGCCCACTGAGAGCATGGTGAGAGGACAGGGGAGAGATGAGAGGGTGGAAGTGGGCTCTCCTCCTCCTCCTGAAACAGTTGGCATTGCCCCCGTCAATCTGCCTGGCCTGGGGCTGGTCTGGGCCTGCCTGCTCTGGTCTCCCTCACCTGGGCCAGAAACAGAGACAGGCTGAGAACACGGCAGAACAGGCCATACCTCTCATCTCTCATCTCCCCAGGCTCCCCAGGCTCACCGCTCACAACACACGCCAGCTCCCACTCCCTCCTTCCCTCCATCCCTTGCCCCCTCTCCTTCCCTCCATCCCTTGCCCCCTCTCCTTCCCTCCATCCCTTGCCCCCACCCCTTCTCTCCATCCCTTGCCCCCTCTCCTTCCCTCCATCCCTTGCCCCCTCTCCCACTGCCTCCACTTTGCCCAGCTCACCCTGTATCTCAGGTCTCCCTCGCTCATCCCCTCTCATCTCTCCCTGACACGTGCCCCCTCTCTCTCTCCCTCATCCTCCTTGGCACTCTTATCTCTCCCTCTCTCCCTCTCGTTTGCCCCAGCCGTCTCTCACCCTGTGCACAATTTTCTTCTCGTTCCTTTTTTACTCAAATCTATCTGTTTCATCTTCTTTGTATTGGTTATCTCTTACCACCACATTATTTTTATGGTGCTGTGTAAGAGCCTATGTGCACTGGCGTTTTTGTGGGGAACAGAGAGATAGATGGTTAGACTACTTATTTATTATCCGGGCAGTTGTTTGCAATCTGTTTTTTTTTTACAGAGGTGTGTATACTTAGTTCACTTATTCTCTGACTCTCAGACCCCATGATTAAAAGCTTTTACGCGAAGGTTCACTGACTGCTGTGCTGATTGCTATTCCTTTACCAGTTTGGGGGTCAGAAAGGTTCAATTTCCAAATACCTCAAAACTCCATGAGGATTCCAGCTATGCAGCCTGACTAGAAGTGCACGGTTTCCAAGGTTACACGGGTAGTGCCGTTTCATTGAAAGCGTGCCATTTAGAGAGGAGTGTTAGCGTGTCGCCTTTCATATGTACAATGACGCGTGTGTGTGTGTGTGTGTGTGTGTGTGTGTGTGTGTGTGTGTGTGTGTGTGGGTGGGTGGGTGGGTGGGTGGGTGTGTGTGTGGGTGGGTGTGGGTGTGTTTTTTGTGCAAATGTATTAAAATTAAAAAACAGAAATACCTTATTTACAGCTCGGAGACATGATTGTTTCAGGGCACAGATCTGGAGAAGGGTACCAAAACATTTCTGCAGCATCGAAGGTCCCCAAGAACACAGTGGCCTCCATCATTCTTAAATGGAAGAAGTTTGGAACCACCAGGACTCTTCCTAGAGCTGGCCACCGGGGCAAACTGAGTAACCGGGGGAGAAGGGCCTTGGTCAGGGAGGTGACCAAGTACCTGATGGTCACTCTGACAGAGCTCTAGAGTTCTTCTGTGGAGATGGGAGAACCTTCCAGAAGGATAACCATCTCTGCAGGTCGTCACCAATCAGGCCTTTATGGTAGAGTGGCCAGATGGAAGCCACTCCTCAGTAAAAGGTACTGGACAGCCCGCTTGGAGTTTGCCAAAAGGCACCTAAAGACTCAGACCATGAGAAACAAGATTCTCTGGTCTGATGAAACCAAGATTGAACACTTGAATGTCAAGCGTCACATCTGGAGGAAACCTGGCACCATGCCTACGGTGAAGCATGGTGGTGGCAGCATCATGCTGTGTGGATGTACAGAGAGATCCTTGAAGGAAACCTGCTCCAGAGTGTTCAGGACCTTAGACTGGGGAGAAGGTTCACCTTCCAACAAGACAATGACCCTAAGCACACAGCCAAGACAATGCAGGATTGGCTTCGGGACAAGTCTCTGAATGTCCTTGAGTGGCCCAGCCCGAGCCCGGACTGATCGAACATCTCTGAAGAGACCTGAAAATATCTGTGCAGCAACGCTCCCCATCCAAACTGACAGCGCTTGAGAGGATCTGCAGAGAATGGGACACACTCCCCAAATACAGGTGTGCCAAGCTGGTGGTGTCATACCCAAGAAGACTAAAGGCTGTAATTGCTGTCTAAGTGTTTTAACAAAGTACTGAGTAAAGGGTGTGAATACTTATGTAAATATAATATTTACATTTGTACAAATATTTTTTATAAATTAGAAGCAATTTCGAAGAAAAAAAGTTTTTGCTTTGTCATTATCGGGTATTGTGTGTAGATTTAGAATAAGGATGTAACGTAACCTTAATGTGAAAGTCAAGGGGTCTGAATACTTTCTGAATGCACTGTATGTTCCCTCACGTCTCAGGGAGCGTCGTAAGGAGAGGGGGCAGGTGGTGTGAGAGCTGGCCTCCCGATGAGGACGGAGAGAAAGATGAAAAGGAGGAGGAAAGGAGAAAACCCATTTCCCTCCTGCTGTCACAAACACACACTTACTTCAACATGGCCTCCTGTTTCTAGATAAATCACAACCATGCAGCCTTGTTTTCCTTCAGCTGCTGTTAAAGATAGCCACCCAACTACCGCAACCAAATACTACAGCCAGCCAACCCAGTTAGCCAGTCACTCTTATGTAAATTAAGTGATATGTGTTGTGTTGTGTATTGTGTGAGGGCAAAACGGCTGCTACTGGGGCTCCCCGGTGTGTATGTGTGTGTTAGGGTCAGCATCCTCTTTAGTGTAAGCAGTTGTAGACCAGTGTTTGTCTCTGACACTGGATAATGAACAGGTTGGCTGATTTTCTCTACATAGCATTGATCGCACGAAGCCCAGTAAATGAAAAAAGGCACTCTAGTGGAAAGTAATGCAAGCACACACACACACACACACACACACACACACACACACACACACACACACACACACACACACACACACACACACACACACACACACACACACACACACACACACACACACACACACACACACACACACACACACACACACACACAGCTGTGCTCACTGGACCAGAGATGATTTTATTGGTGACAGTATGCAGCATATAGAGCAGGCCTCTCACCCAGCAGGCTATTTCCCCCGCACTGTGTGCTACCGCAGAAGTGTGTGTGTGTGTGTGTGTGTTCCCTCTCCCCTATGCTGTATGTTACTGCAGAAACCACTTGGAACTCTTCCATATCCCCTGTGTGTCTTCAGCTGTGGCCTCTCAGATCCGAGGATAACCACTTCTTCAGAACAAAGACAACCTAATGCAAAATACCAAACTGAATATCTCACCCATGGCCTATGTATACTTACATTTCTGTGTGAACGGTTCTTTTAATAGCCTGGTCAACAGATCTGTTTGTGCTGTCTTGCTAACTCCTATGGTCATTGTCACGCCAGGCATCATGGCACCAACAGATCTGGGACTAGGCCATTCTTTGAGTGTTTCTCTTACTGTTCTGTGAAGCTGTCGATATTGTAACTGCCAGGTTCATGCCATTACCATATGAATGTCATATATTGACACATACTGTATGCCCATATTTTTTGGCAAGTCACTCAATAAAGCCTGTGGCCTCATTTATCAATATTGCGTAGAAGCTAGTCTAAAATAGTACTTACGAACTGAATTTAGAATGTTCGTATGCATGTAAAAGTGTGATTTATCAAACAAACCTACAAGCGTCATATGCACACCGGTAGGAAATAACCATTGATGAATACCAATTGTTCTCAGCTTCAGTGCTCGTGCACGACCTTGGCCATTTGCATTTTTTGAAACACCCTGAATCAACCATATATGGTCAAAATCATCCCTTTAAAGCCTGTGGGGAATTACTAACGCCGTACCATGAAATACAACCGCTCAACCCAAAAAGCTACCAAAAAAAGACTTTCCCGAGACTGAAATAGAGGTGCTCGGGTCAAAAATGCTGTACAACCACAAGGTTTTATTTGGCTCAGTTGTGGCTTGACCCGTAAAAAATAAAAGAAACATAGCTACAAAGAGAGGACCATTAGGATAAATCAAGTTGCTTTAGCAATGACAAATCTACTCCAAATGAGTAGGCAACACTCACCAACACGCCAACCATCCTCACCGGCCCCCTCCTGTCGGCGGCATAAGCCAGCGTTGCCGTTCGGCAGAATGAACGAGTCGTGCCTCCGTTCGTAGTTTGGGGAACATATTGCGGGCGTCATGGCAAAGGAACCCCTCTTGACTTCAACCTGTTGTGCGATGGTGTACGGACATGGTATGTGCTACTGTTCGTTTTGCTGATGATTTGCATCCGAAACGTTGGCTCTTCTGAGGGCTGTGAGATGCTGACCGGCTCCGTTGAAAAGTGCCCGTTGCCAAAAACCCGACGGTGGATGGCACCTGGATGTGCACTGGAATGGCATGTGTTTGCCTTTTTTAAGGCAGGTCTGGTAAAAATCTGGTAACACTTGACACGGTCATAACCGTGTCATAATATGTCCTAACAGCTGACATAACGCGTCAAAACCTGTTATAATATGGTCATAACCGTGTCATAATATGTCCTAACAGCTGACATAACGCGCCAAAACCTGTTATAATATGGTCATAACCGTGTCATAATATGTCCTAACAGCTGACATAACGCGTCAAAACCTGTTATAATATGGTCATAACACTGTCATAATATGTCCTAACAGCTGACATAACGCGTCAAAACCTGTTATAATATGGTCATAACACTGTCATAATATGTCCTAACAGCTGACATAACGCGTCAAAACCTGTTATAATATGGTCATAACCGTGTCATAATATGTCCTAACAGCTGACATAACGCGTCAAAACCTGTTATAATACGGTCATAACCGTGTCATAATATGTCCTAACAGCTGACATAACGCGTCAAAACCTGTTATAATATGGTCATAACCGTGTCATAATATGTCCTAACAGCTGACATAACGCGTCAAAACCTGTTATAATACGCTCATAACCGTGTCATAATATGTCCTAACAGCTGACATAACGCGTCAAAACCTGTTATAATATAGTCATAACACTGTCATGACACATATATTTACACCTGTTGTGACACTGACACCTTGTGACAAGTTATGTCAGCTTTCATTACATTACGACATGGTTATGACTGTGTCGTACCATGTTACGACACTGGGTGTCAAGTAAAGTGTTCCCCAAAAATCAGATGAAACGGGTTTTGTGAAACGATATCTGATGAGCCAATCTGTAAAGATGCTCTCTCTGCAAAATGCAGATCTCTCATTCGATTTCCCATTATAGTATTTCAACAATGGTTTCACTTTCACACCTGCCTCTAATGGAACATATTACTGTACTTCATATGGATTACTATTGTGACAAATGCACTGATGTGGTCAAATGATATGATATAGTTAGATATGTTGCATGAATTCACAATGGAAATTACAATGAAATCCAAAAAAATCTGTAATTATTTTCAACGTATATTTTCCCCCATTCTACGCTTGATCACGCATGGTCACGTCTGTGCGTACATTTACCCACACTCTCAGGCAAACATGGAAATGATCCCAGGCCTGGTTTACGCACAGATATGTGCCCACTCACGATTCAGAACTGGAAAGCCAATAATGTTGTTGTGTTGATTAGCCAAGGCAGGGATCCCTAATCTGAGTGAGTTGGCAATGATACTGTTTGTGCTACAGATTCATTATTATTATTTTTTCGAATAATATTATCTTGTCCAATTGAGAGGGTTGCCGGAGTTAACATAAAAGCTACAGACCAATTCACAGTATGCTGTGACATCACCAGAGAAAGGCCCAGTGCAGTCAAAAGTAACGCGGTCAAGTAAGAACCAACATATTTAATGAACGGTAGATTGATTTTAAAATGCTAAATAATCATAACTGGCAAAAAACGCAATAATTTCAGATTAGCGGAACACAAATCAAGTGACATCTACTCAATAACTTAATCTTATTGAAATATGAGTTAGTACCACTTCTTTGATTTGAGTTCTGCTGACAGTTGGAGATGTTTGAGGAGCTACGTCCCCAGTTCTTTAATGAGTTAGGCTGTAATTTTTTTTTTTTTTTTACAGTGTATTGCAAATTTGCCTATATCTAAATGCTACAAAAAACAAACAAACAGCAACTAGTTTGCAAATTTGCTTTCCGGTTAGAAGGTCTCCAGTCCTTGTTAACCAGTCTGTTTGAGTGGAACAGAGAAATACGATACAGGACAATACAGGCCCTTAACCTTAGTGGTTAGTCTGCTGGCTGTGGGTGGTAAATCTTTCCTATTCAAAAGGATCTGCGTGTTATTTTGTGTTTTACTGCCTGCGCCCTCTCCCTCTCCGTCTCTCGCTCTTTCTTTCTCTCTGTCTGTCTCTCGCTCTCTCCCTCTCTTGCGCTCGCTCTCTCCCTCATTCTCTCCCTCCCTCCCTCTCTCTCCACCTCTTCTCTGAGGCATGTTAATGCTCCATCTCTGACAGTGAGCCTCATAGCACCATGGAAACCAATCAGACCATTCTTTGTGCGTGCGTGTGCATGTGTGTTCACAATTTGTGTGTGCACGTGTATGCTTCTCTCTGTGTGTGTGGAGGCAGGGACAGAAATCTTCTTTAGATTTAAAAAAGCTCTTAGGGAGGTCGTGGCCATCCCAACGGGTCTCTTTCTGTAATTCATGTAAATTCCCTTAAGAACTCTGCCTCATTGTCTAACCAATTGTCCCTGTTCTGAACCACAGTCCTGTGTCATAAATGCCACCATGTAACTGTGTGTCACTCTACTGCTGACGTTCCCGGAGACAGTCACAGAAGATGAGTGAATTTTGGATGACGTTATTGGTCAGCCAAATGACTGCATTCACAATAATATAACTGGGCGAATAAAAAATTAAAATTAAAATTGAAAAATGTAAAAAAAACAACAACATGTATATAAAATCGTAATAATAATTATTGTCTCCTCCGCTCCTGACTGCATGTGCTGCAGGGAAGGGTCACAGAGTATGTGAGGATGGATGTGAGGATGGATGCAATCTAGAGCCATAATCATTATGCTTAAATCTATGTCAAACATTTCTGCACATCTAACATAACTCTTGATCTCTCTGTATCCTCCTGACTGGTGGTTCTTCATTTTTCGTTTTTTTACTAAAGATGCTTCTCCTTACAAAAACTGGAGTAAAAGTGCAGTAACTGCAGTCAACAGTGGTATTTTGGACTCAGTAATTGTAGAATAACTGTACTGCAGTTGAACTGTAGTTACAATGCACTCTAACTGCAGTTACACTGCAAAGATTACTGCAGTTAAAAAAAAAGGTTATTTTGGACACAGTATTTGCAGTATACTGCAGTTATACTGCACTCTGACTGCAATCTTTTTTTCGTATGGGCCACATCAAATCTTGGTAAAAGATTGAGAGGAATGTGAGTCTTATTCAGTATACTTAGTTCTTGCTTGCTTTTCTAAAGTCGACCAACCTTGCCAGCAGGCATGTTAGCGAAGATAGCTAGACAAGCTAGCTACTCTAACTTGATTGATAGCCTGAAATTGCTTCTTGGTAGCTAGTTATGAGGCTGGGAGGGGACCTATCTGGACTAGCTCAAGACAACATCATGAAATGACTCGTTGGCTAGTAGTATTACAGAGAAACAACAAAAGAAACCGGAAAAATCTGCCGCTGTGCCCCCTATGGGCATGGAGCCTGTGCCCCGTTGCCAAGGAGACTGAAGACGACGACACCTGTTTCAGCAAGGAGCAACAAAGTTTCGTCACTTTGTAGAGTTCATGTGACTGTCGAGTCCATATTACAGCAGAAACAGACTCAACTGCACAAAGCCTGGCCGCCCCATCTTCAGTCAAGCTGTTATTTCCCCAAACATGTCGAATCATATTAATAACGCTAATTATTATTGATACTATTTAAACGGTGATGACGGTCATTTCTGTTTCCATGGCTGTCTTTATCCATCACAGTCAGTTACGTGGTGATACGGTAACTGTGCCAGCCCTAAATGAATGTTACTATTGTCATGGGAGGGAATGTTGTCGACAGAGTTGAAGTTAGCCACCACTGCAGTTATTGTGGTGGGGGCCAGTTAAAGTTAACCTGCGTTAGATTTATAAGACAAAAGGATTACAACCTGGGATACACTGCCATGTACATTTTGTATCACTTATGTTCATTCAATAATTGATAGCAAAGGCAAAAAAACAACAACTAACAAGTGCTGTACGAGGAAAGTTATTTTTGATATACAATTACAATATACGGATATTTTACGACACTGGTTGTTTGTACAACGTGAACAAACAATGCAACAAGCATTGAAAATCAGTTTGAAGAACCAACGATCCATATAAAACGTTAACTTGGGATCCTTAAATCATTCGCTCAATACTCGTCTTTTTCACTCTTTGAAGTATTTCAACACGCTCCCCCCATCCTGCCCTAATAGCTTCGAGAGGACCCTCCCCCTATTATCCTACTGAGCCAATAATATTTCACTCCCATTCAGACATCTATATAGAGAGAACCCCAAAAGAGACCTCTGCTCTATCCCACATACACACACGCAGAAACGCACACACTGACCCCCCACCACACACACACACACACACACACAAACGCGCGCGCGCACAGACACACACACACACACACACGCGCACGCGCACACACTCTACCCACACACACCATTCCTGTTACTACGACTCCAGCCATCCATTGCATGACTGAACTTTGTTCTGTTAAAAGTTGCCATTTAAATATGCTGCAGTTGCCACTGAAATATTGTTCTTCCATTGCTTCTGTGACAAAGCCGAAGGAGGGTGCCCACGGCAACACAGTGTGAGTCTCAGGGAGCCAATGGGCCATCAGGAATGGCCTAGTGTCTGTCCTCAACAGAGTCAGTGTGCAGACGTAATGCCTATTAGACCTGCTCGATCATGCCGCATATACTCAATGAAATATGGGCCCCTTTTCATTCATTTCATAGTATAATTCATACCTCATACCTATCAATCGTATTTCTGAAAGATGTCCGGAGATTCCGGACACAGGAATGAATGAATAATGTGTTTCATTATAAAACATTCTTAGCTAATGGGATGCCATGCAGAGAAGTTACATGCTGTGAAAATACAGGGGACTGTAGGGCCTATTCCAATGCAAGTATGTTAAAACTGTTACATTCCAAGACAATTCATCGGTTTCGTATCTTTTGCCAGTCAGTGAAGCAATGGAATCCTATAGGCAATCTTACTGCAGCATGAAGCTACTTGAAATGTGACAGAAAATGTGGGGCTCATCCCAAATGGCATGTATACTGTATATATAATGGATCTTGGACTTTCTGACGGGCCGCCCCCAGGTGGTGAAGGTAGGAAACAACATCTCCACTTCACTGACTCTAAACACTGGGGCCCCACAAGGGTGTGTGCTCAGCCCTATCCTGTACTCCCTGTTCACTCACGACTGCGTGGCCATGCACGCCTCAAACTTAATCATCAGGTTTGCAGACGTCACAACAGCAGTACCAACAACGACGAGACAGCCTACAGGGAGGAGGTGAAGGCACTCGGAGTGTGGTGTCAGGAAAACAACCTCTCACTCAACGTCAACAAAACAAAGGAGATGATTGTGGACTTCAGGAAAAAGCAGAGGGATCACCCCCCTATCCACATCGAAGGGACAGCAGTGGAGAAGGTGGAAAGTTTTAAGTTCCTGGGCGTACACATGACAGACAAACTGAAATGGTCCACCCACACAGACAGTGTGGTGAAGAAGCCTCACTCAGGAGGCTGAAGAAATTTGCCTTGTCACCCAAAACCCTGACAAACTTTTACAGATGCGCAATCGAGAGTTTCCTGTCGGGCTGTATCACCGCCTGGTACGGCAACTGCTCCGCCCATAACCGTAAGGCTTTCCAGAAGGTGGTGCGGTATGCACAACGCATCACCGGGGGCAACCTACCTGCCCTCCAGGACACCTACAGCACCCAATGTCACAGGAAGGCCAAAAAGATCATCAAGGACAACAACCACCCGAGCCACTGCCTGTTGACACCGCTATCATCCAGAAGGCGAGGTCAGTACAGGTGCATCAAAGCTGGAACCGAGAGATTTAGAAACAGCTTCTATTTCAAGGCCATCAGACTGCTAAACAGCAATCACTAACTCAGAGAGGCTGCTGCCTACACAGACCCAATCACTGGACACTTTAATAAATGGATCACTAGTCACTTTAAACAATGTCACTTTAATAATTTCTACATATCTTACATTACTCGTATCACGTGTATATACTGTATCTACTGCACCTTGTCTATGCCGCTCGGCCATCGCTCATCTATATATTTATATGTACATATTCTCATTCACCCCTTTAGATTTGTGTGTATTAGGTAGTTGTTGGGAATTGTTAGATTACTTGTTAGATATTACTGCACTGTTGGAACTAGAAGCACAAGCATTTCGCTACACTCACATGAACATTTTTATTTTATTTTTATTTCATCTTTATTTAACCAGGTAGGCTAGTTGAGAACAAGTTCTCCTTTGCAACTGCGACCTGGCCAAGATAAAGCGTAGCAATCTGACACATACAACAACACAGTTACACCTGGAATAAACAAAACATACAGTCAATAATACAGTAGAACAAAAGAAAACAAAAAAGTCTATACACAGTGAGTGCAAATGAGGTAAGTTAAGGAAATAAATAGGCCACGGTGGCGAAGTAATTACAATATAGCAATTAGCAACATCTGCTAACCATGTGTATGTGACCAATAACATTGGATTAGATTGGATTTGATTTAGTGCCCTACTTTTGACCAGGGCCCATAGGGTTCCATTTGGCATGGGTCCACGGTATACTGCAGATAGCTCTACATTCCAATGCAGGGCATTGGTTTCGGCCATTGAGGCGATGAAAAAGACGGTAGGTTAATGGTTCTATGGGAATATAGTGGAAATGATATGCTGCTAGCAATAACATGCAACAGTGACCAGGTAATGAAGCTATTGGCCATGCTCCCTCAATAGAGACGTGGATTCCCTCCAGCTAGCCACTTTCTTCTATCCAGGCAATATAGCTGTCTCAGAAACAACCAAGAGCACTAAGCTAGGATGAAAGCGAGAGAGAGAGAGAGAGAGAGAGAGAGAGATCCACTATCCAGGCAATATAGCTGTCTCACAGCCCAATGTATAACACTGAGCTATAGGAACAACAATGGAGGGACGGAGAGAGAGAGAGAGAGAGAGACAGAAAATAGAGGGAATAATCGCAGTTGTGAGAGAAAAAACAAAGTTAAATGTGCCGCTTGTTCACTTCAGCCCAGACCCCAAAATCCTTGTACCTGGCTGACAGACAATGACTTTGAGGCAGATTACGTTACATTTTCGCTGCTTTTGTGAAGGGAGGAGTATTATTCTGGGTTGGGGAGGACATAGGATAGTGACTCTGTCAAAGGGATGACTCCCTGCCATTGTTGCCTACTGCAACCATAGCTAACGGACGTCAAAAAGGCTTTTTCAAACATATTCTTTGAAACGGCGGCAACAATACCGGGAGGGAGGAGTGGGCAATAAACAGACGTTCATCTAGACCAGCTAGATTAGATGTCATCGGATGGGCCTACTATTGAGTTGAGGTGCCTTGAGGCATTTCGCTTTTTCTGTTGTTGAATTCGCAGAGGTGCTTTTACAGTGTGTTGCAGCAACAGGGGATCTATTTGATGAAGCCGATGACCCTCTCTCTCTGAAGACTGTCTTCAGGTTGGTCGAGTGGATGGTGTTTTTGGTTCTGAACAAACAGGGTAAAAACGCAAAACGGACAACGGGACAAAGTTCAAACCAAATGTTTCCAACCCGCTGGGTGCCTCATCTGCCTCGCACTTTTTGCACGCGATCTAACGATCCTGTGTGTGGCAGGACGAAAGGAGGGGCACAACGTCTTGGAACTGCTTATCTGTTTCCCAATGTTGCTGTTGCTTTTCCGCTGGCGATTCGCCTCGGAGCGGTTCCTCTTTATTCCCGTCACCGTGATGTGTATCCGTGACCTCCTGTTCATCTTACTTAACAGACCCCGTTCCCCTTTTCTCTCACAGTTTCCTTTCACACAGTTCCTATTCCACTTTCATTGAGCCCCCAACATGTACTGTACACGTGTTGTACATCAAACGCAGTCAACATACGTTCTAATAGAGACACAGGAATATGTATATTTCAAGTTAGAACCCAACAATGGGAAGGAATGGTTTAGGGTAGCCTAGTGGTTAGAGCATTGGACTAGTAACCGGAAGGTTGTGAGTTCAAGCCGACAAGGTACAAATCTGTCGTTCTGCCACTGAACAGGCAGTTAACCCACTGTTCCCAGGCCGTCATTGAAAAACAAGAATGTGTTCTTAACTGACTTGCCTGGTTAAATAAAAAAATAAATAAAAAAAAAAGGTAAAAAATTAACTTGTAAGTCGCTCTGGATAAGAGCGTCTGCTAAATGACTTAAATGTAAATGTAAATGTTTAGTTTTTCTTGCCTCTGGGCTATTTCTTTTATCTTGTTGGATGTACTGTTGCATGTGCTTTTACAACTAGTCAGAACAGCGGGAGGGTGGTTGACAGAGCTGTCTGTTGGTGTGAGTTAGAACATGTTTGATATTCAGTGTACCATAACATTTTCATTGAATTGAATTTGTTTTGTGCGATAAATTCCTGTTTTTTTCCGGGCATGTGTGATGTTCCATCCCCGGAAAAAATGTATTTGGGCTGAAAAAACCCTGCCTCTGAGTGTATTCTGGCCGCGTTCATTTGATACCAGGAAATGTTTAACCCCTATTGTAGAGAGACAAAAGGTTGTCTTAATCCCACTGTGCGGGGAGAGAGGGAGGGTAGGTCAGGGGAGGGCCGGGGGGAGGTGGCTGTGTATGTGATACAGGCCCCCTCTCTCTCACTGTCACTCCAGTAGTGTACACAGCCACTGGGACTATAAAGACCTAACTTTGTTCTCTCACACACACATACACCAGACACACACACACCAGACACACACACTGGGGAGATTTGTTCTTGCAGACAGAACCAGAGAGACAGGTAATGTAAACTCTTTTTAAAATGTAATTTAATTTAACTAGGCAAGTCAGTTAAGAACAAATTCTTATTTACAATGACGGCCTACCGGAGGAAGAGTGGGTTAACTGCCTTGTTCTGGGGCAGAACGACATGTTTTTACCTTCTCAGCTCGGGGGACTCGATCTAGCAACCTTTCGGTTATGTCTCGGGTACTGGCCCGATGCTCTAACGTTGTTGCACATTGTGAACACTCATTTAGAGTTTGCCTGAGTACATTCTGTACACAATGAGTAAAGTCCATCTGTGGCTTAATGGTTTATTTTCTCTGAAGGCATTTCTCAGTCGGTGTCATGAATATTCTGCTGCATTCCCACAAGAAGCATATAGAAATGTCATGCTTTTTCTGCCAACTCATTATTATTATAATGACGGAGGTTTGTGAGGGGGAAACGCTCGGAGGCCTGGCTTATGGAGTCACGTTCCCCTAATGTCAATGCATTAATGGAAGTGTGGCGGATCTAATACTTTTTTTTGTCTGCTGCTCCACGCTCTGCTATTCCCTCTCTCTCGTTGGAAACCCTGGAGTCTAGAATTAAACCCACCGACAGGCTGAGGCTCCAACACACTGCAGTGCTGCAGACAGAAGCTCTTCTCTCTCTCTCTCTCTCTCTCTCTCTCTCTCTCTTTCTCTTTCTCTGTCTTTCTCTGTTGTCTCTGATATGAGGTACAGCCTTGAGGAGAAACTAACAGAACACTCTCATTAAGAAATGTGTGGCAGCTCTCTCTCTCTCTCTCTCTCTCTCTCTATCTGCCTGTCTCTCTCGCCCTGTCTCTCTCTCTCTCTCTCTCTCTGTGTGTCTCTCTCTGTCTCTCTCTCGCTCTGTCTCTCTCTCTCTGTCTCTCTGTCTCTATCTCTGTCTCTCTCTGCCTCAGCTTATGGCACTACTCTAACAGCAGTGGACCATGCATTCTCAAGCTGTGGCTTTCTCACCTCACTTATCCAATCAACCCCATGTACTGTATGAGAGTGAGAGAGAGAGAGAGAGAGAGACAGTGAGAGAGAGAGAGACAGTGAGAGAGAGCGCACTGGTGTTGTAGTTATTGAACTCCTGTCGAAGTTATTGCACTTCTGCGGGTGAACGCATGATGGTGGAAATATGGTAATGCGGTTTAGGAGTGATAGAAAATCACAACAGAGGTCTTGAGAGTTAGCGGGGGGAGGTGCTTTTGGCACATAACGTGTATGATAGAAAAGTAATGTTGTATAGTGCTCTTTAGTTTGCAGAGTCATTGCATACTGGAACAGAGTCAGTACTTGGTGTGTTATTGAGTGGTTTTGGGAATGTGGCTTTCCATATACGTTGGCATAGTTATTGCTCTTTAATGGGCAGTGTGATCAATGGCATGTGGTGATCTGCAGTTCGCCAACGATTTATTCTTTTTGAACGGCTCTTTTTATTGACTTGAAAATGTCAATTTGTTTTTCTGAGTGACCCGTTCATTTTAGTTGTTTGTTTAGTGCGGGCCACAATAAGTCCTACTGTTGCGGTTTTCTATGTGTGAAGGAGAGTCGGACAAAAATGCGGCGTGTAGATTACGATTCATGTTTAATGACTAAATAAACATGAACAATACAAAACAACAAACGTAACGTGAAAACCTAAACAGCCTATCTGGTGACAACAAACACAGAGACAGGAACAATCACCCACGAAACACTCAAAGAATATGGCTGCCTAAATATGGTTCCCAATCAGAGACAACGATAAACACCTGCCTCTGATTGAGAACCACTCCAGACAGCCATAGACTATGCTAGATACCCCCACTAAGCCACAAACCCAATACCTAACAAAACCCCAAGTCAAAACACACCACAATAAACCCATGTCACACCCTGGCCTGACCAAATAAATGAAGACAAACACAATATACTTTGACCAGGGTGTGACAGAACCCCCCCCCCCCCCCCTAAGGTGCGGACTCCCGGACGCACACCAAAAACCATAGGAGAGGGTCCGGGTGGGCGTCTGTCCATGGTGGCGGCTCCGGCGCGGGACGTGGACCCCACTCTATCAAAGTCTTAGTCCCTCCTCCTCGCGTCCTTGGATAGTCCACCCTCGCCGCCGACCATGGCCTAGTAGTCCTCACCCAGAACCCCACTGGACTGAGGGGCAGCTCGGGACTGAGGGGCAGCTCGGGACTGAGGGGTAGCTCGGAACTGAGGGGAAGCTCAGCACTGAGAGGAAGCTCAGCACTGAGAGGAATCTCAGCACTGAGAGGAAGCTCAGGCAGGTGGTTGGATCTGGCAGATCCTGGCTAGCTGCCGGTTCTGGCAGATCCTGGCTGACTGGCGGATCTGGAAGGGTCTGGCTGACTGGCGGATCTGGAAGAGTCTGGCTGACTGGCGGATCTGGAAGAGTCTGGCTGACTGGCGGAAGAGTCTGGCTGACTGGCGGATCTGGAAGAGTCTGGCTGACTGGCGGATCTGGAAGAGTCTGGCTGACTGGCGGATCTGGAGGAGTCTGGCTGACTGGCAGATCTGGAAGAGTCTGGCTGACTGGCGGATCCTGACAGACTAACGGATCTGGCTGCTCCATGCTGACTGGCGGCTCTGGCTGCTCCATGCTGACTGGCGGCTCTGGCTGCTCCATGCTGATTGGCAGCTCTGGCGGCTTCTTGCAGACTGACAGCTCTGGCGGCTTCTTGCAGACTGGCAGCTCTGGCGGCTCCTTGCAGACTGGCAGCTCTGGCGGCTCCTTGCAGACTAGCAGCTCCTTGCAGACTGGCAGCTCCTTGCAGACTGGCAGCTCTAGCTGCTCCATGCAGACCGACAGCTCTGGCTGCTCCATGTAGACTGGCAGCTCTGGCTGTTCCATGCAGACTGGCAGCTCTGGCTGCTCCATGCAGGCGGACAGCTCTGGCTGCGCTGAACAGGCAGGAGACTCCAGCAGCGCTGTAGAGGAGGAAGGCTCTGGCAGCTCTGAACAGGCGGGAGACTCCGGCAGCGCTGTAGAGGAGGAAGGCTCTGGCTGCACTGAACAAGCGGGAGACTCCGGCAGCGCAGGATAGGAGGAAGGCTCGGGCAGCGCTGGAGAGGCGAGGCACACTGTAGGCCTGATGCGTGGTGCTGGCACTGGTGGTACTGGGCCGAGGACACGCACAGGAAGCCTGGTGCGGGGAGCTGCCACCGGAGGGCTGGTGTGTGGAGGTGGTACATGGTAGACCGGACCGTGCAGGCGCACAGCAGCTCTTGAGCACCGAGCCTGCCCAACCTTACCTGGTTGAATACTCCCGGTCGCTCTGCCAGTGCGGCGAGGTGGAATAGCCCACACTGGGCTATGTAGGCGAACCGGGGACACCGTGCGCAAGGCTGGTGCCATGTAAGCCGGCCCAAGGAGACGCACTGGGGACCAGATGCGTAGAGCCGGCTTCATGGCATTTGGCTCGACGCTCAATCTAGCCCGGCCGATACGTGGAGCTGGAATATACCGCCCCGGGCTATGCACCAGCACTGGAGACACCGTGCGCACCACAGCATAACACGGTGCCTGCCCAGTCTCTCTAGCCCCCGGTAACCACAGGAAGTTGGCTTAGGTCTCCTACCTAGCGTCGCCATACTCCCTGTGAGCCCCCCCCCCAAGACATTTTTGGGGCTGACTCTCCGGCTTCCATCCGCGTCGCCGTGCTGCCTCCTCATACCAGCGCCTCTCAGCTTTCTTCGCCTCCAGTTCTTCTTTGGGGCGGCGATATTCTCCAGCCCGAGCCCAGGGTCCTTCTCCGTCCAATTCGTGCTCCCATGTCCATTCCTCTCACTGCTCCTGCTGCCGCTGTTGCTTCTCCTGCGGCTCCTGCCTGTTGACACGCCGCTTGGTCCTGTTGTGGTGGGTGAGTCTGTTACGGTTTTCTATGTGTGAAGGAGAGTCGGACAAAAATGCGGCGTGTAGATTACGATTCATGTTTAATGACTAAATAAACATGAACAATACAAAACAACAAACGTAACGTGAAAACCTAAACAGCCTATCTGGTGACAACAAACACAGAGACAGGAACAATCACCCACGAAACACTCAAAGAATATGGCTGCCTAAATATGGTTCCCAATCAGAGACAACGATAAACACCTGCCTCTGATTGAGAACCACTCCAGACAGCCATAGACTATGCTAGATACCCCCACTAAGCCACAAACCCAATACCTAACAAAACCCCAAGACAAAACACACCACAATAAACCCATGTCACACCCTGGCCTGACCAAATAAATGAAGACAAACACAATATACTTTGACCAGGGCGTGACACCTACAGCAGGATTAATGCACGCTCCTCCAGCTCAGCGGCTCCAGAGACATACTCTGACAACCAACTGTCTGTTACATGCACGCAGAAAAAATATATTATTAGCATAGTGGAGAAAAATACATATTTGGAATTGATCATTGATCACATGGTGCAAGAATGGCTGCAGTTAATTGATTATTGACTGTTAATGATGGACACAGATTTCTAGAACCGAAATCTGTGGGAGGAGGGGGGGGGCTGAAATTCGCTAACGACATTGTGCTTATCACCCTCACGGCAGTCAAGCAATGTACCTCGCCAGCAGTCGTCCACCGTCTGGTCAGGTTGCTTCAAATGTGGCCTATCGAGAAATAATCCTAGTTGTATGCCTAGCAATCAACGAATGTACATGGTTTAAAGCAGACCTTTACAAGTCTCAGTCACAAATGACAGCTCCAGTAAGCCCCCTAAGGTTAGAGACTTGTAGAATCAAGACTCTTTGGGGTTCCCAGTTCATTGTTCGCCGGTAGGGGGTCCTGCGTACTTTGGGCATGACCGACTCCAATTAACGAAATGAGTCGGAAAGACTAGCTCTTTTGACTGAACTAGTCGAAAAGATCCCAGTCAGTAGAAAAGAGCGGAGCTTCCCATCACCAATGGCATGAAGAGTTTTCTTTAGACACCGTTTTAGGAGTGGTTGGGAAAAGGGAGAACAGTCAGGACCTGATGTGTGTGAGTGCTTTTGATGTACTTTTGGCATGTGTTTATCCTCTGGCATATTCCAGGCGTTGTTTAACTCCCTATGAAGTGCTGCTAGCTCTTAGATCCTTAGAAACCTGAGCCGCACAGGAGTATTACATGCGTTGTGTCTTTCCCTACGAAGAGTTTTGTAAGCCTCATTTCTGTGAAGCGTTTTGTGGCCCTCTTGTCCTCTCTGCTCACTCCTATCTCCCAGGGTCCTCTCTGTCCCGGTTATTTCTATCCCAGCTACCTTCTGTCTGTTTCAATCACCATGGCAGCGGCGGCGGTGTCGAGGCAGACCTGAGGTCAGCTGGGTGGAGCTGTGTGGTGTCCGTCTGTGCTATTTGAACCTAGGTCTGTTCGCAAGCAGCGTGGCTTTCTGACACTTGATGAGGATCCATCAAATTGATCAGAAATACAGTGTAGACATTGTTAATGTTGAAATGACTATTGTAGCTGGAAACGAAACAACAGATTTTTTAAAATGGAATATCTACATAGGTGTACAGAGGCCCATTATCGGCAACCATCACTCCTGTGTTCCAATGGTACATTGTGTTAGCTAATCCAAGTTTATCATTTTAAAAGGCTAATTGATCATTAGAAAAACATTTTGCAATTATGTTAGCACAGCTGAAAACTTTTGTTTTGATTAAAGAAGCAATAAAACTGGCCTTCTTTAGACTAGTTGAGTATCTGGAGCATCAGCATTTGTGGGTTCAATTACAGGCTCAAAATGGACAGAAACAAATAACTTTCTTCTGAAACTCATCAGCCTATTCTTGTTTGGAGAAATGAAGGCTATTTCATGCGAGAAATTGCCAAGACACTGAGGGTCTTGTACAGCGCTGTTAACTACTCCCTTCACAGAACAGTGCAAACGGGCTCTAACCAGAATAGAAAGAGGAGTGGGAGGCCCCGGTGCACAACTGAGCAAGAGGACAAGTACTTTAGTGTCTAGTTTGAGAAACAAACGCCTCACAAGTCCTCAACTGGCAGCTTCATTAAATAGTACCCGCAAAACACCAGTCTCAATGTCAACAGTGAAGAGGCAACTCTGGGATGCTGGAGGCAGAGTTCCTCTGTCCAGTGTCTGTGTTTTTTTGCCCATCTTAATCTTTTCTTTTAATTGGCCAGTCTGAGATATGGCTTTTTCTTTGCAACTCTGCCTAGAAGGCCAGCATTCCGGAGTCGCCTCTTCACTGTTGACGTTGAGACTGGTGTTTTGCGGGAACTATTCAATTAAGCTGCCAGTTGAGGACTTGTGAAGTGTCTGTAAACTTGGATTAACAACAATTAACTTGGATTAGCTAACACAACGTGCCATTGGAACACAGGAGTGATGGTTGCTGATAATGGGCCTCTGTACTCCTATGTAGATATTCCATAGACAATCAGCCGTTTCCGTTTGCAATAGTCAATTACAACATTAACAATGTATACACTGTATTCCTGATCAATTTGATGTTATTTTACTGGACAGAAAATGTGCTTTTCTTTCAAAAAACAAGGACATTTCTAAGTGACCCCCAACTTTTGAACGGTAGTGTTTATGTACACACACACACACACACACACTGCTTACCCCTCTCTCCCTCTAGCTCGTTGCCACGGGCTGTAGTGTCCCACTCGTCCGTTTGTATAAGTTGTATATTTCTGAATTAATAAACCTCGTGTGCACATACAGTAGGTACCTCAGATATATCCTCTGTTTACACTCCCTCCCGAGCATAGTCCAAGTTTTTCAACTCCGTTTCACACTGGGAATATCAATGCAAGTGGAAGCCCGTATCAATGGCTTGTGGGAGATTAGGCTATGCTACGCTGTGTTAAAAAGAACTATATTTTCATAAGATCTGGCAGAGATCATAGCAGCGTTTCCTTGAGCAACATCCCGGTCTGTAATCTATGGTGTGACCGGGATGGGTTCCAGGACAGATCCAGTGAAAGGGGATTTAGTGGCTTATGGAAATAGAAAAGAGAGAGTGCCCCCCCCCCCCATGAGACATAGAGAGGTGTCCCCACTGCGTGAAGGAATTACAGAACTGTGTCATAAACATGCACACTGCTGCAAAAAACTGTCTCGCTTTGAAACAGCATCCCGAGGATGATTATAGTCTTGCTAACCGGGCTCTCAGCGGCTCTGGGAGGAAATTGGTAAAAGCGATGTTCTTTCTGATGGGAAGGAGAAAGGTCAAATGCTACGGCATATGAATGCTGAAACATACTGTATCTTAATTTCCCCTGGTTTTCAGATTGAAGAAGAACAGACAAGAGAGTGTTGAGTCTCGAACAGGAGATTGGAGTGGATCGGGTCTTCTCTGGTAAGTCATGCTACGATACATAGCTACTGTACTTTAGGTCACTGGTGTTCACTGGGTCTTTGTGCTGATATTCCTTCATATCACATTTCATACACAACGTCCTCTCTTCCCCAAACAGTTTCATTTCCCTCCAACACATGGAATGTCAACGCCTTGTCCTCAAAGTTAAACACGTGTTTCCATCTATCACTTGGGATGCCTGGGCGGTTTCTGCTCTGAAAAAGACTGATATTACCAGCATGCTAAATGGAATGCGTGAAGTGGCGTTGTACAATTTAGTGGTCTAGCCTAGGAATGAATCAACGACTGAATGGCTGCCCTCCCATGGCAATGTCATGACTTTCCCTTGCTCGGATGGAATCTGCTCCTTTATTGCAAGATCCGTCTCTAGTGTAGCCGAGCCGTTCGCCTAGCTGCAGGCTAAAGGTCATTGCGTGCGTGCGTTTGTGATTGGCGCTTTTGGAGGCGCCACATGGTTTTAGCTTCATGCAGTGTCATATAGAGTGCCCAAATGTGTCTGTTCAGTGCATGGAAAAGCTGATAGTTGTCAAGGTAACAAGCCTATCTTTTTGGTCCCTCTTCACCCCCCATTGAGCTAAGGGAGCATTGGTCTTAAACATGCCACTTTGAGAATAAAGTGTCCCAGTTGTGCTTAAATAATAACGTGTCCCAATAGCACTGTAATAGCACTTCAGAATAAAGTGTTCTGGTGTCTCTTCTATTAACATAAGGTGTCAGAACACATGGATTTCATGCTGAGGGAACATTCCATTTGGAAGTGTGGCGACATGAGACTAAAAGGTGTCATAATGCATTATAACATACTGTAGGTGTCGTAACACATTATAACACTTACTGCAGCAGGCCACAACACGAGCCGGAGTAACCTTTGTACGAAAGCAGACGGTGCTGAACCTAGCGCTGTGATGATGACAATGCCGTTCCTGTTATAAGGTCCTGTTGAAGTGATAGTACATTGCCTTTAAGAGGAGGGGACATGAAGTCAGTGTGTTCAGTGGACTGTGAAGGATCCTACCTCCCACCTTGGTCGTTCCACCTACTGCCCCACAAACAGCAGTGCAGGGGGACACTGCAGCGAGATCCATTAGATGCTGCACAGCTGAGAGAGAGAGAGGGGGAGGGAGGGTGGGAGGGGGGAACGAGTGGGTAGAGAAGGAGGGAGTTAGAGCCAGGGAGAAAGAGGGGGAGAGAGAGGTGGGGGTGGAGAAGGAGGGAGATGGAGGGGAGAGAGTGGGGGGGGTAGAGAAGGAGGGCGTTAGAGCCAGGGAGATGGAAGGGGAGAGAAGGGGGTTAGAGAAGGAGGGCGTTAGAGCCAGGGAGATGGAAGGGGAGAGAGGGGAGGGGTAGAGAAGGAGGGCATTGGAGCCAGGGAGATGGAAGGGGAGAGAGGTGGGGGGGGGTAGAGAAGGAGGGCGTTAGAGCCAGGGAGATGGAAGGGGAGAGAGGGGGGTAGAGAAGGAGGGCGTTGGAGCCAGGGAGATGGAAGGGGAGAGAGGGGGTAGAGAAGGAGGGCGTTAGAGCCAGGGAGATGGAAGGGGAGAAAGGGGGGGGGTAGAGAAGGAGGGCGTTAGAGCCAGGGAGATGGAAGGGGAGAGAGGGGGGGGGTAGAGAAGGAGGGCGTTGGAGCCAGGGAGATGGAAGGGGGAGGGGTGGGGTAGAGAAGGAGGGCGTGAGAGCCAGGGAGATGGAAGGAGAGAGAGATGTAAAGGGAAACTGACATGTAAAGGAACACTGACATCTCTGAGCTCATCTAGCCACTCACAGCTCGCATTTGGATGACAAACACTAGCCCCACAGTCACACACATTTCCTCGCTCCTCTCACTCTTTACCTCTCTGTCTGTCTCTTCCTCTCTCTGTTTGTTAATCTCTCTTGACTCACTATCTCTCTCTCTACCCCCCCTCTCTCTACCCCCTGTCTCTCTCTCTCTCTCTCTCACACTCTCTGTCTCTCTATCTCTCGCTCACTCTCTTTCTCTCTGTCGCTTGTTGTGTATGTGTTGGTCAATACCGCTGTGTGTTCCAGGCAAGAGAGGCTGAGTCTACACTTTTGAATCACCACCCCGGCAGAGAGAGAGAGAGAGGGGGGGCCAGAGAGAGGAGAGATTGAGAGAGACAAAGAGAGAGGGCTACAGAGAGAGGCTGTAGACTGAATCGTCAGTTTGAAACACACTGAGGTGTGAACCAACGGGTCTTTGTGAGCGGCCGTATTCAGGACAGAGGGGCGAATATAGCCGATGCAGAGGTTTCTATTCACGTCACCCAGGCTCTCTTTCACAGAGTTCCCTGGCTTGCTTCCGGAGAGCTTGTTGGTATTGTTGCTTGTGTTTTGTAGGTTTTGGTGTCAGCTGGCAGAGACAGGGGGTGGGGGGTGAGAGCTGAGGGAAGATCCACCCAGAATGAAGAGTCGTTGCCGCAGTTCAGATAAACACACATGGATAGGTGTGTAAATGACACAATATCTTTTTCGTAGCGTTGGATTTTTTTTATGTCACATACATGAGACAATCAAATCAATGTATATTGTTGTTTTGATGAATAACCCACTTAACTACACTATGGCAGCCTCCTACACTCAAAACAGTGCACTAGGTATATAAGATGTCGCCATGAAACCCCCCCCCCCATGAACTGTGCCTCCATCCCTGCCACCCAAGCTGCTACAGTCATCTGCCAAAGTGTGCTGGTGCCTGGTGTAATGGATTAGCCTCTCCCTGTGAGTCGAGCAGCAGGTGGCTCTCCCCAGCGGAGAAAGCAATGAGATTAACCAGCATCAGGTCTAGGATCAGCTGTAACACAGATCTACGGTATGCCTCACATACACACATAAACCTCTCAGCTGTTCTAGGGTCAGCTGTAGCGCAGATGGGGGCCTCAAGAACACCAGTGGCTTCAGACAGATACACAGACTAGAGCACATCTCTCTGACCTTTCTCTGACCTCTCTTCTTATTGAAGCATCTGGCTGTGTCCTGAGGAGAGATAGAGAGAGAGAGAGAGAGAGAGAGAGAGAGAGAGAGAGAGAGAGAGAGAGAGAGAGAGAGGGAGAGGGGGGCACTCTCCTCTGGCCTGTGTGGTTGTGTGTGATACATGTATAACTGAGCTGGCCTGACACACTGGTGGACAGATGGACAGATGGAGAGGAAGAGGAGTTGCCAGTCTATATCTGGCTCTCCATCTCCATCTCATCACTGTGTCTCTCCCTCACTTCCCTCCCCCCTTCTTCTCTTTCCCCGTCTCCGTCTCCCTCTCTCCATCAATCACCATCTCCCTCTCCATCACTCCTTTCCTCTGCTTCTATCCTTTCATTTATAATCCATCTATCCACCTTAAGCACAGGGACAAAACGTTTTCCAAGCCCTTCTATGCAAACACCACAAGGTACTATTGGATGGATGGTCTCAGTCGGACAGATTCAAACCCTGTCCAGTAATTCAGAGTATCTACATATCTGGACAGAGAGGATTGTCCTCACACGTTCGACTGGCCTGGTGTCTTATGCCGTGATCTATCTATTTGGAAGTGGTCGGTGTGCAGGGCTGACTGAGAATTTCAATGATTTATGTGGTCGATACGTCTGGGTCATGGTCCCAAGGCCAAGTCTATCTGCTCATCAATATAAACCACATGCTTCATAGTGCGAGGTGTTGCAGAATACAAATAACCGCATTTTGATGTAACCCCGTAGAGTGGCGGACCATTAGGCAGAAGAGGCAATTGCCTCTGGCCTCACATCATCAAGTGGCCTCGTGAGCAGGGCATAACTAAAGAAAATAGTACTACCAATCAAATGCATAAAAGAATATTAATTTATCTGCTCCGCTCGCTTTTTTTCACGCGATATGAATGCAAAATGTGACTTTCATTTCAATTAACCTGCAGCAATGAGGCACGTTCAGAGCGGATCAGAGAAAAGGAAAACAAAGAAAGAAGATGTAATTTTAAGAGAACAATGAACTAACACATTTCTTTATTAAAAAGAGGCAGAGGCAAAGGTATCATGACACAAGGCGTGCAGACACAGGAGGCAGATGGTCGGAGTCTTACAATGTTTATTAATCCAAAGGGGTCGGCAAGAGAATGGTCGTGGACAGGCAAAAAGGTCAATACCAGATCATAGTCCAGGTGGTACAGAGTGGCAGACAGGCTCGTGGTCAAGGCAGGCAGAATGGTCAGGCAGGTGGGTACAAAGTCCAGAAACAGGCAAGGGTCAAAACCGGGAGGATTTAGAAAAGGAGAATGCAAAAAGCAGGAGAACGGGAAAACCGCTGGTTGACTTGGAAACATACAAGACGAACTGGCACAGAGAGACAGGAAACACAGGGATAAATACACTGGGGAAAATAAGCGACACCTGGAGGGGTTGGAGACAATCACAGGGACAGGTGAAACAGATCAGGGCGTGACAAAAGGACATACACAGTATGTATATGTACCCCGTGTATCTGATGCTGTCTGGCAGGAGAGACTATGGGCATGTCACGGGCTACATAGTAAAACAGGGGGCGCTGTTTCGCTCGTTTCAGCCACTTCCAAATTGAAGGAAAGTTGTTCGGACACTGGAATTATTTTGGATGAAGTCGTGTAGTCCGTGTAGGTAACCGACCTTTGACGTGATTTGTTTGACAATCACATGAAAACATAATGTCTGGATGTGTTCACGGTAGTGCTGAGCGATTAGTACTTTTTTAGGTCGGTTCGGTTTGGGTTTGAATATAAAAAAATATATATATACATATTTTTTTTTTGCATTAAATGCACTATGCGTTGTGTGGGTTGAATGCTGTAACAATATATAATAAAATAATAATAAAAGTCTCATGACGGGAATGACTGCTGGTTACTGCTCATTATCCATCACTTATTCACATTACTTGACTGTAGCCCTTTCCTGCTGTCAAATGACCTACCGGCCTCATGGGTGGAATGTTATTCAGATCCCCCCCTTATTTCATAATTAATAAACTTAAAATAAATAATAAATGACGAAAATCGGTGTTTCCGTGTCAAACGGTTGTGTTATATTTCAGTCTTCTGTGATGGACAGAAAGTGTAATGTTGGGACGCGAACTCAGAATTGAAAACATTTCAACTCTATATCGAACTACAACTCCCTACTATATCACACAGTTCGGGCATGATCAGTTTTATCTCTAGAGAAACTGCAGCTGCAATGTGCACATTGAGTTCACAGAAATAAACCGAATGAAATGGAATTCAAATAGCTGAACCCAAGTCATCAATTCATTGCTTAAAAACGAAAAAAAAATAACCAACATTTCGGGTTAATTGCTCAGCACTAGTTCATGGCACATTAAAATTTAATATTTTGGCTTTACTATTAAAACGCATAAAAAATGTGGGGGACTGGCCTCTAAATCACTAAGTCCACTGCGTCTTTGTAAACGTGTGTGTGTGTGCGTGCCTAGATCTCTGCAGACTCATAATGAGAAATCACCTTTAGCCTCCAGAGTGATTCTCCCCCAAGAAATTGGCTGCCTAATGCAATCTGAGACTGAGAGCTTACAGACATATAGTTACGCTTTATCTCACTTTATATCAGGGATTTGTATCACCAGTTGAGATGTAATTTATTTTTGCATTGCCTGTACTGGGACCTGTGTGTAAATGCATTCATTCATCCTTCATATCCACCATAGTGAGTAGAATTGACTTTGGAGGTGGGGATGTCCATGGTCTGACTCTACGCTACAAATATTTATGCTCCTGTCATTCCCCCTGTCTGGTGTTTAAGGACAGTGGAATGACCCTGGCCTAAGCATTAAGTCCCAGTCCTGGATGTGTGGCACACAAACCAGTGGTGGCTGATGACATAAAAAGTTGGAGGGGGTCAGGTATAGAGGTCATTAGATAGACACAAACCCAGGATGCCCAGCTGGGTGGCTAACCTCTTAATGCTGCCCTCAGCCCTCTGTCGGCCTGTTCAGAGTGGTTCCCGAGCACCAGGGCCCATGCTGGCGTCACCCACCCATTACTGTGTACAGTACACCACTCAGACAGACCTCTCCCTTGAATTAGCGCCCACTTCCTATCCGAATCCCAAACCCAGTCAACACTAACTGGAACACTGTTATTAGTTTGGTATTTTAAAAATGTGGCAAAGCAATTCACTTTTTGTCCTGAATACAAGTTTTATGTTTGGGGCAAATCCAATACAACACATTACTGAGTACCACTCTCCATATTTTCATGCATAGTGGTGGTTGCATCATGTTATGAGTATGCTTGTAATCAGGGGGAGTGGGGAGTTTTTCAGAATGAATATGAAACAGAATGGAGCTAAGCACAGGAAAATTCTAGAGGAAAACTTTTTTCAGTCGGCTTTCTACAAGACACAGGTAGATTAATTCACTTTTCAGAAGGACAATAACCTAAAACACGAGGCAAAATCTACGCCGGAGTTGCTTACCAAGAACAACGTGAGTGTTCCTGAGAGGCGAGTTATAGTTTTGACTTAAATCTACTTTCAAATCTTTCGCAAGACCTGAAAATCTATCCATGATCAACAACCAATTTCACAGAGCTTGAAGAATTTTGAAAAGAATGATGGGCATTCTTTGAGGCAATTTGAGGTAGGCTGTATGATCACACCGGTACTAGATCTGTTGTTGCATTACTTATGAAGCACAGCTGAGTGAGCGTACATTTACTTTTTATTTTACTGGGCTGATGGTGCCCGCATCTGATGGTCAGTCTCAGCAGAGGGAGAGACCAGTAGATTGAGGGTCCGCTTCTCAACATCCCTCCACTCCCCCTTTCCACCACTGACACTGACCAAAAATGGGCACCGTCTTCCAGCTGATTGCGAAACTCGAGTCGAAATGCATTATTTCTGCCTCATGCACAAATTCGAGTTGTTACTACTATGAAGAGAGAAAGTGAAATATTCCTCTATATTAGAAAGACCCAAGCCGCTAATAACAACAACGCAAGACTATAGATACACTTTCCTACTCATTCATTACTGCTGCAGTGCTTGTTGCAGCGCTGAGTGGAAATAGGAAGAATGTGCATTTTATGGCTTATAAAAGTGTTGAATACAAAGTGTTGACAGTGCTGAGTAAGAACATAAACCTGAACTCACTCATTAAAACAGCAGCTCTAGAAAACTTTCTGCTCTAGAAAGTTGAGCCAAGTTCAATCTTGTGCGTCTCTCTGTGGGCTGATATTTCTGCCAAAATGTTACTTAAACTCTAGCGTCGAGCAATCCCGTATCCGGGAGCGTAATCATAGCCTCAAGCTCATTAGCATAACGCAACGTTAACTATTCATGAAAATCGCAAATGAAATGGTGTGTTTACGGACATATTCAATCAATCCCTATACCAGTCTGCTGTTCCCACATGCGTCAAGAGGGCCACCATTGTTCCTGTTCCCAAGAAAGCTAAGGTAACTGAGCTAAATGACTACCGCCCCGTAGCACTCACTTCCGTCATCATGAAGTGCTTTGAGAGACTAGTCAAGGACCATATCACCTCCACCCTACCTGACACCCTAGACCCACTCCAATTTGCTTACCGCCCAAATAGGTCCACAGACGATGCAATCTCAACCACACTGCACACTGTCCTAACCCATCTGGACATAAGGAAAACTTATGTGAGAACGCTGTTCATCGACTACAGCTCGGCATTTAACACCATAGCACCCTCCAAGCTCGTCATCAAGCTCGAGACCCTGGGTCTCGACCCCGCCCTGTGCAACTGGGTACTGGACTTCCTGACGGGCCGCCCCCAGGTGGTGAAGGTAGGCAACAACATCTCCACCCCGCTGATCCTCAACACTGGGTCCCCACAAGGGTGCGTTCTGAGCCCTCTCCTGTACTCCCTGTTCACCCACGACTGCGTGGCCACACACGCCCTGTACTCCCTGTTCACCCACGACTGCGTGGCCACACACGCCTCAAACTCAATCATCAAGTTTGCGGACGACACAACAGTGGTAGGCTTGATTACCAACAACGATGAGACGGCCTACAGGGAGGAGGTGAGGGCCCTCGGAGTGTGGTGTCAGGAAAATAACCTCACACTCAACGTCAACAAAACTAAGGAGATGATTGTGGACTTCAGGAAAAACAGCAGAGGGAACACCCCCCCATCCACATCGATGGAACAGTAGTGGAGAGGGTAGTAAGTTGTAAGTTCCTCGGCATACACATCACAGACAAACTGAATTGGTCCACCCACACAGACAGCATCGTGAAGAAGGCGCAGCAGCGCCTCTTCAACCTCAGGAGGCTGAAGAAATTCGGCTTGTCACCAAAAGCACTCACAAACTTCTACAACTTCTACATGCACAATCGAGAGCATCCTGACGGGCTGTATCACCGCCTGGTACGGTAACTGCTCCGCCCACAACCGTAAGGCTCTCCAGAGGGTAGTGAGGTCTGCACAACGCATCACCGGGGGCAAACTACCTGCCCTCCAGGACACCTACACCACCCGATGTTACAGGAAGGCCATAAAGATCATCAAGGACAACAACCACCCGAGCCACTGCCTGTTCACCCCGCTATCATCCAGAAGGTGAGGTCAGTACAGGTACATCAAAGCTGGGACCGAGAGACTGAAAAACAGCTTCTATCTCAAGGCCATCAGACTGTTAAACAGCCACCACTAACATTGAGTGGCTGCTGCCAACACACTGACTCAACTCCAGCCACTTTAATAATGGGAATTGATGGGAAATTATGTAAAATATATCACTAGCCACTTTAAACAATGCTACCTAATATAATGTTTACATACCCTACATTATTCATCGCATATGTTTACGTATATACTGTACTCTATATCATCTACCGCATCTTTATGCAATACATGTATCACTAGCCACTTTAACTACTCAACTACTCATACTACTCTACTACATACTCATCTCATATGTATATACTGTACTCGAGACCATCTACTGTATCTTGCCTATGCTGCTCTTTACCATCACTCATTCATATATCTTTATGTACATATTCTTTATCCCCTTACACTTGTGTGTATAAGACAGTAGTTTTGGAATTGTTAGTTAGATTACTTGTTGGTTATTACTGCATTGTCGGAAATAGAAGCACAAGCATTTCGCTACACTCGCATTAACATCTGCTAACCATGTGCATGTGACAAATAAAATTTGATTTGATTTTGATTTGAAAGAAATATATTCACTCACAAGCTTAGCCTTTTGTTAACAACACTGTCATCTCAGATTTTCAAAATATGCTTTTCAACCATCGCTACACAAACATTTGTGTAAGACGTATTGATAGCTAGCATAGCATTAGCCTAGCATTCAGCAGGCAACATTTTCACAAAAACAAGAAAAGCATTCAAATAAAATAATTTACCTTTGAAGAACTTCGGATGTTTTCAATGAGGAGACTCTCAGTTAGATAGCAAATGTTCAGTTTTTCCAAAAAGATTATTTGTGTAGGAGAAATCGCTTTGTTTTGTTCATCACGTTTGGCTAAGAAAACCCCCCGGAAATTCAGTCATTACAACGCCAAACTTTTTTCCAAATTAACTCCATAATATCGACAGAAACATGGCAAACGTTGTTTAGAATCAATCCTCAAGGTGTTTTTCACATATCTATTCGATGATAAATCATTCGTGGCAGTTGCCTTTCTCCTCTGAACCAAATGGAAAAGTGCACGCAGCTGGAGATTGCGCAATAATTTCGACACCAAGCGGACACCTGGTATATGTAGTCTCTTATGGTCAATCTTCCAATGATATGCCTACAAATACGTCACAATGCTGCAGACACCTTGGGGAAACGACAGAAAGTGTAGGCTCATTCCTGGCGCATTCACAGCCATATAAGGAGACATTGGAAAACAGCGCATTCAAAATCTGGGGCACTTCCTGTATGAAATTTCATCTTGGTTTCGCCTGTAGCATTAGTTCTGTGGCACTCACAGACAATATCTTTGCAGTTTTGGAAACATAAGAGTGTTTTCTTTCCAAAGCTGTCAATTATACGCATAGTCGAGCATTTTTTCGTGACAAAATATCTTGTTTAAAACAGGAACATTTTTTTATCCAAAAATTAAAAGAGCGCCCCCTATATCGAAGAAGTTAATAAAGTGCTCAGAACCACTGCCGTATGTCTCAGTTCTATGCACGGAAATCGAGGGTCATAGGCACCAAATAGAAGAACTATCTGCTCTTGTCCAATAAGTCATTTTAGTTTTCTGTTACTAAACCTTTACACTGTGTGCCGTAATGAACACAACTCAGAGGTGAACAGGTGACGCTTTCATCTCGGAAACATTCTGTTGAGTAGCGGCGCGTTTATGAGCGCGTCGGATGCAGATTAGGGAAGACGGGGGCTGTATGTTCAGTCGCTAACACATGTAGCAGTCAGAGCTGATATCCGTGGAACAGTTCAGAACTGCCCCTGATTACAGTTATTAGAACACATTAGAGAACATTTCAATCAAGCACACCACGAGGGAAAACATTATGTTCACTCTAAGCCTTGGTTTTTAGAAGCCAGCAAGGCGTCTTTCAGCAGAGCTGGGTTCAAATACTATTTGAAATCATCTCCAATTGCTTTTGGAGCGTTTGCTTTAGCCTGTCTGGAATGCCAAATGGATGGGGGTTTTGCCGTTTTTCCACTATCCTATTGGTTAGATTGCGCCAGGCAAGCTCAACCAAGCCCAGATAAAGGATATTCTATATTCTAATATTATTCTATTCTATTATTTTGAGTACTTTATGAACACAGGTCTGCCAACCCAACTGGGGGTTCTTTTAATCACTAGTATTCTTCCTTTAATTTCTCCAAAGTATTTCTGTAATGAAATGAGGTCACAGCGAAGTAATAAGAACATCCAATTCGCTTAGTGAAGAGAGATCTCTATCTCACAGTTATTTTGTTCTCCGTAAAGTATCACGAGTTACTCAGCCTCTAATAGTTAATGAGATCGATTCCCAACAAATTATATTTTAGTAGAAAAAGAGAAAATAAAAGAGAGTGGAGAGAGAGAGAGAGAGAGTGGAGAAAGTGAAGAGAGAGAAGAGAGGGAGGAGAGTGAAGAGAGAGGTGAGAGTGAAGAGAGGGAGAGAGGAGAAAGTGAAGAGAGAGAAGAGAGGGAGGAGAGTGAAGAGAGAGGAGAGGGAGGAAAGAGAGAAGAGTGAAGAGAGAGGAAAGAGAGAAGAGAGAGGAGAGTGAAGAGAGAGGAGAGAGTGAAGAGAGTGAAGAGAGAGGAGAGTGAAGAGAGGAGAGTGAAAAGAGGAGAGTGAAGAGAGAGAGGAAAAAATGAAGAGAGGGAGGAGAGAGAGAAGAGAGTGAAGAGAGAGGAGAGTGAAGAGAGTGAAGAGAGAGGAGAGTGAAGAGAGGAGAGTGAAAAGAGGAGAGTGAAGAGAGAGAGGAAAAAATGAAGAGGGAGGAGAGAGAGAAGAGAGGGAAAAGAGAGAAGAGAGAGGAGAGAGAGAAGAGAGTGAAAGAAGAGAGAGAAAGTAGAAAGAGAGCAAACAGAGAGCAACTGAGTATTCAGGACACAAGAGCTATCTGTCAACCCTCTAATACAAATACAGTAGTAGTTAGTTGACTCAGGACTATCTTTGAGGAATTGTTGCTTTCTTTGGGTCTTTGGTTGCTGTTTGTTGAACTTAGCATATGAAAACCTGAATGGTGGACTAGAGTTGCGATAGCTCAGGCCAGTGTGAGCACAGCTCATTGAGACAGGGCTGAAAGTGAGTGTTTGAACTAGGAGGCACCAGGCTGCACAAGATTATTTTCACATTACTCTTCATTTCTTCACGTTCTGGGTTTCACTTGATGTAATCATCTCTGGGGAAATCTCTGGGACCCATGCTCCATACCAAATAATATTAATAACCTAAAATGTATCCTACGCTGCTCTCTGATGTATTACCTGTTTGGTCAAATGGTTTTGTCTACAGTCTCTAAATTGCATCATTAATAATGCTGTGGATATACTGTAGGTGGTATGCAGAAAGGTAGATTACCCCCAAAACTCAAAATCATTTAACATAACAAATGTCTCTATGGAATTGTCATACATTTCTATCAACTACTACTGAAACCATGTACAATGAGTAATAAACACATTCGCTACCTTCTAAGTTTCTCTTTTTTCTTAGGGGCTTTCACACCAAATTGGTTTGGTGCGTTTTTTTCCCCCGAACTCTGGTCTGTTTACCCCCTTAGTTCGGGTCATTTGAACATTTGAACACTCTATTCACACTCGGGTGCACACGAAACAACAAACTGTGGTTCACTCAAAAAGGGCGTTCTCGGTCCGATTCAAGAGCCAGCGTCATAACTTGACATCTCGGAAACATTCTGTTGAGTAGCGGCGCGTTTATGAGCGCGTCCGATGCAGATTAGGGGAGACGGGGGCTGTATGTTCAGTCGCTAACACATGTAGCAGTCAGAGCTGATATCCGTGGAACAGTTCAGAACTGCCCCTGATTACAGCTATTAGAACACATTAGAGAACATTTCAATCAAGCACACCACAAGGGAAAACATTATGTTCACTCTAAGCCTTGGTTTTTAGAAGCCAGCAAGGCGTCTTTCAGCAGAGCTGGGTTCAAATACTATTTGAAATCATTTCCAATTGCTTTTGGAGCGTTTGCGTTAGCCTGCCTGGAATGACAAATGGATGGGGTTTTGTCATTTTGCCCCTCTCCCATTGGTTCCATTGTGTTTAACCCCTTAGGTCGGTTCATTTGGACTGGTGTGAACATTCTATCTGCACTCGGGAGTGCACCAAACAATGAACCGTGGTTCGCTTTAAAAGGGCGTTCTCGGTCCGATTAAATTCTTACAGCGTTGTGGTCCGCTGCAGGTGAGAACGCAGTCCGGACCAAATACAGGAGAAGAACCAGCATCATAGCTTGAGATTTCTGAAACATTTTGTGTGAAACAGTGCATGTCTGCATATTACGGGAGGCGGGGGCTGTACCGGGGAAATTTAGGCTACTGAATATAGTCTATTCACTTCACAGTTAGAGCAGCTTTATGCGTGGCTTCCTCATGTATGCTGTTGGAAGACCACAAAGCGAAAGTGAAGATTGGGACACACAAGGGATGTTTCATGATGATCATGAATAGACTTAACAAATGACTTGACTTTCAATAAACTAATGACTTGCGTGGACATCTGGTTCTGTTTCTGAATTTTTGTTGATTTGGCTTTTTAAACCAACCCGGACCAAATGAAAAAGACATACAATGTAACAAATAGTGTCATTCTGATTCGAACTATACCTCAAAACCGTGTGCGAAAACGCCCTTCGTTTTTTCCCTCAGCTTTTCTTAGACAGTTTTTTTTGGGGGGGGGGGGAGTGAACACCGAGTGATTCTCCCACCAGGAAACAGCATAATTAGATTTTCTCACACTTTTGAAAGGAGCATTGTGTGTGGCCTCCCTGTCCGAGAGTGGATGGGTCGTTACTTTTGGAGAGCAGCGGAGGGGAAATGATTTTGTATTCACCTGCTCTGTCTAAATGGGGCCGAGGAAAGACCCGAGAGGAAGGGGAACGAGTTTGGCTACATTGGTGGTTCTATAAGTGATAGTGGATTACTTTGACATCCACACACACACTGATGATCAGTTGTAGTCTCGGTCAATCAGAAGACAGCCTACTTTCCACGTCGTCGTGTAAGGAATTAGAACTTCGGTATACATGAATGGAATCATAAGAACTATCTTGTTTTAGACAGGACGAGCTAAGCTCCTGTGTACATCAGGGTTCCTGAACTGATGGCCCCCGGGTGATTTTATTTGGCCCTACCAAGAACACATTATTCTATTTTTTATTTATTTATTGTTGGGACATTAAAGGCTGTAAAAATACCAGCAAATCAGCTCCAAGTGATTTTAATGGTGGAAAACCTTTGCAAACTATTCCCAAGCATAATAGAGAGATATACACGTACATGTATGTGATCGTATACAAATGTAAGCAATGTTTGAAATGATTCTGTTTTAGTCAGTTGTTATATCTGTTTGGGCTTTCTGCAGTCAATTTGCAGTACTACAAATTATTTGTAATTATGTTCCAGCCCCCCTGACCATCCGCCCAAGAAAAACAATTGGCCCATGGCTGAATCCAGTTGATGATCTCTGTTGTACATAACGAGGTGTATGCAATTGCATGTGTCCACCAGAAAGCTCACAGGTGAAGAGCCATGAAACATATGTGTTCGCTCTTTTGAATCTAAGTGAATCTATTGTGTGCAGTATTTTACAGCAGTACGCCATGTTCAATGCGCTTTTCTGTCATTTCTGTGTTCATGGGTTGAACCTCCGTTCGAAAGGTGGGACGTATGAAACACGTGTTGGTTCTTTCATCCGCCACACATCCCGACTCACTAGAACGAATCCCTTCCTCTTCATCTTCTTTCTTTTCTCTGTCCCCTCTCCATTTTTATTGCCTCGGCTCGGTCCTGCAACTCAATTCTTTGTGCTAGACGGTATGCAAAGAAGACAAAGTGGGACAGAGTTTTAGGGGTAATGAGGAAAGGAACTCCCCATACAGTGTTACATATAGGACCTGGACTGGAGACGCGCGCACACACACGCACGCACACACACACGTACACACACGTACACACACTCACACACGCACGCACGCACGTACACACACACGTACACACACACACACACACGCACGCACACGCACACACACACGCACACGCACACGCACACGTACACACACACACACACACACGCACACACACACACACACACACACACACACTGGCCTGGGCCAAGCGATGTAGGGAAGCCTATAGAAAACAATGGAAGGGTTTGAGAGCTCCGTAGCCCCTCTGAGGAGCCTTTGATTACTTGTCCTGGCTCTGGGATGTGAGATGGGACTCAGTGGTAGCCTGATTTTCTGAAGTGGAAGCCGGGTATGAGCTGTGGGTTCAGGGAGGGGGCGAGAGCCTGGGTTGGGGTGTAAGTATGTCGAGGCTAGTGTGTGGCTGAGGGGCTGAGTTGGGGAGGTAGGAGGGCCCTATTGTGGAGGAGCTCAATGAATGTGGAGGTGGAAAGCCTACTCAACAACACCGGGTCTATCTCCACCTCCTTTTTATCCTCCCAACCCCACCACCTGCCACTCGACACATTTTCTCACCAAACTTTCCCACAGGCAATAGTAACATATTCTGGTACCTCGTAGTGATCGATAGCTGGATTGTCCTAAAGACAGCCCTGTTGGTATTCAGACTGAACCCTGGTTTTATTGATACATTGTGCTATCATGAATAGCAGCAGGCAAAACATGTTCCAGGAACTGATAGCAGATTGTGCTAGAGCCTTAAAGTTTGTATCCACAGTATGTGATATCGTGAAGCAGATTGTGCTGGACTAATACACCACAACAACCCAGTGCATAGTTAACAGGCCCGAATGACCCAGTGCTGACCATCAGCAGATTATAAAAGCAGCAGTTAAAATAATGCTCTTTGATACAGGACTGTACTGGAAGGTCCAAGCAGCCATCAAGAATGTAATTCACACACAACCTACAAAATAGCGGATTTAATACCGACAATAGGGATAAGAAAAATGAGAAATAGAAACTGCTATGAAGCCTATGATGCTGTGATGCATAACATCGTGGAAGGCAATCAGCGTGACAAAATAGTCTGGACAAAATGGGAATTGCTATCATACATAACATCCTCATTGAAGGTTGTCATTGTGTATCTAAGACCACTAGGACCTCTGCTTCCTCCTCTCTGTCTCGCCATAGCCTTCCTGTCATAAACCTAAGCTTAAACCAGACTCCCCATATTGGCTCCCTTCCGAGAGGCTTCCACCCATCAGAGAATAAGCCGCCACTGTTTCAGAACATCTTAGTTAGGGAACTAAAGGTTTTAATCACACCGCTATTGAAGAAGTTGAAGAGGTTTTAGTGGGAGCGGTCGGGGGCGCAGATGTCAAGTGTACAGTTTTCTTTTCTTCCAACTTTTCTGGTGAGTTGAGAAATGGAGGCTTTGTCTGTCCGCGGATTTGGGTGTCTGTCTTCATATGTCTGTGCTTGATGAACGATCTCTGAAGGTATGGAGATCTGAGAGAGTAGCAGTGGGCTGCCATGGATACAGAGTGCCGTTTGACAGTGCTATTCCACAGGCAGCTCCTCAGATGTTGTTTTGAAGGAGAGACTTTAGTCTTGAGTGATCCCAGTCCTTCTACACCCGAGTGCCCTTCAGAAACAGTGGGTGAATCTCCAAATGTTGCAATATTCAGGCGGCTTTGACATTGCGACATTTGGAGAGCCGCAAGTGTCATACTGCATAGTAAACAAACCTTTTGTTGTACTCACTCGCAATGTCCTCCAAGTCCAGATGCCCCTTGACAAATACGGTGACGTGTTTTGTATGAGTCTTCTCAAAGACTTGCAATGCATTTCCCTCAACCTTTATTCCGAGCTGAGATGTTTTTGTGTGCCATTTTGTTTGTGAAGTAAGTTTTTTTAAACTATTCACACACTGACAAGTAGGGTATCGTAGAGTAGGGTGGTAAAAGGGCTTGTTTTTCTGAACTGCAAAAGAAGTTCCCAAACTATTCAACTGATGATAGTCCAGTCCATATGCATTCCTCCCTACTCCCTACTTCTCCTCCTGTGTTTGTGTATGGTAATGTTCTGCCACTGCTCAGCATATGAATGCGTTGACCCTTAACACAGTCATGCTGTCCACACTCCACACCCCAGACACCAGTCCTAATGTGCTTAAGATCCACACACACACCAGGATCCTATTAGACACAAATCCTGAATAAAACATTGTTCTCACTCTCTCACACCAGACAGGACCAGACTCTCTCTCTCTCTCTCTCTCTCTCTCTCTCTCTCTCTCTTCATGCGCGCACGTGCGCACACACACACACACACACACACACACACACACACACACACACACACACACACACACACACACACACACACACACACACACACACACACACACACACACACACACATCCGGGTCCGTTCAGTCTCATTGACTTGTCAGGGATAGCAGACCCTCTCCTAGTAATTACCGTGTGGGGACCCTCTATCGAAGGTCAAGTTCAAATCCACAGCCTCCTTCCTCTGATTCTTAATCTGCTTTTAATGACTGCCTTTCTGTAGTGTCTCGGGCCGCTCCATTCTCCCTTATTGAGATACTGTGTAAAGAGGCAGGAGTCAGACTAATGTACAAAGGCTGCAGTCAGGGGTTCATCGTTGCAGCAATCTGCAGTTACCACTATTTCATTACCTGCCATCAAATAGATCATTAGCTAACATTTGCCTCCTCGTGATTATCGTATTGATAGCCTGTTCAGGAACATCGAGGTCATCATCTTTTCATTTTTTGCTGCTCTGAAAAAATAGCCATCTCTCCCAGAGATATGGCTGGAATGTTAGAGCATCATTTGTATGTGAGGACATGACTGACTGCAACAGGATGATGCTGTTATTGAGCTATTGAAATGGTGACAGGATGAGATGAAAGCAAATGCTATCATGTTCCATTCAGATTGAACAGGCAGTGATTGCCTCTCTCTGTAATGTGTGTGTGTGTGTGTGTGTGTGCCCTGAAAGAGCGGCACATCTCTCACCTGAATACAAAGAGGCTTCCCACTAAAGTGGCTCTGCTGATTGGCATTGGGTGTAGGGGAATCTGAGAGAGAGAGAGAGAGAGAGAGAGAGAGAGAGAGTATGTGTGCTCGAGCATGTGTGTGTGAGTGAGCGAGCGTTTGTGCGTGTGTGTAGTGGGAGGTGGGGGAAGCTTAGTGAATGCCAATGTGTGTTTTCTATAGAGGGGAGGTAACAACACGATGTGGGACACCGGCACACTATGTTCACATTAACACTGGTCTCCCGTTAACCTGCTCTAACTAGAGGTGGTAATGCAATCTATAGAATTCACCCTGTAGCGCCCTGTACACTAATGCCCTTACTAGCCTGTGTAGGTGATGCATTATTGACAAATGTAAAGTGGAAAAAATAATGGCTTTGTAAAGCATTCAGAAATGATTCTGCTCACGACTTTTGACTAGGCTAGGTAGTGGTGCCAGACTGTAGGATTTTTCACGTGGCTATATCGGTTCATATATCCATGTAGAACAGCAAGGGAAAATGAGAGGATAGAAAAGAACATGTTTGTTGTTGTTGGTAACTGAATAAAGATGTTTTGTTGTTCAGTGTGAAGTGTTTTATTGTTCAGTCCTGTACGGTGTAGTCATAGTTCTGTGTCCACTGTGGGCCTCCCTTGACAACAGGACTTATTTGCATACCCCCCCCCCCCCCCCCCAATTATAAAGCCTAATGAGGAGGATTATGAGTAACATATGCTGAGAGAGAGAGAGAGAGAGAGAGAGAGAGAGAGAGAGAGAGAGAGAGAGAGAGAGAGAGAGAGAGAGAGGGAGAGGGAGAGGGAGAGGGAGAGAGAGAGAGGGAGGGAGAGAGAGAGAGAGAGAGAGAGAGAGAGAGAGAGAGAGGGAATAGGGTAAGTAGCGATTTAACAGTGGTTGTTGTTCTTTGGTCCAAACACTTGTCTTGGTGGTTATCGGGCCTCTACTACTTGATGACAACCCATGGTTGACCAATGAGTTATTAGTGGACAACAGCACTATTCTCACAACAACTGGTTTGTGGATGCATCTCCCAGCGTGGTCAGGCTCACAAGTCTAGACAAACCCCCTCCTCCTCTCTCAGACCTCCATAGATCACCTAATGAGACAGTAAGATGAATATTGGCTCTCTCAGAGAGGAATAGATTGACTCTTCACTTCCGTCTGCATGAAAACATTTGTAAACCAGTGGAAGTGGGTTTTTCCCTTTAAATGACATGAGATCACATCCCAAGCAGACCTCAGTGAGAGAAGCTAGCCAGCCAGCAAGCCGCTGAGTAGCAGCGAATAGAAGAGAAGCTCTAGACCAATACTGGGTAAAGGCCGTATGCGGCCTGCGATTTGATTCAATATCTCCCGGAGAATCTTGTTCAGATCACATAAAGAATTTGCGATAGTAAAGTTTTGAAAGTGTATTTGTTATTCAAATTAAAAGCCCAATGAATACTCGCCTTTATATAATGATTTAACTCCCACCGCTTCTGGGACATTTATTTTGAAGGCACGTATAAATAACAACTTCTCAAGGACAGACAGTGATTGACAAAAGACACACACGTCACAGTTACAAAGATTTTTTTTAAAGATTTAAAAGATTTTTTTTTTAAAAGAAGAGAAAAGTCGACAATGAATGTAGCGTGTTCCAGCAAGAGTGGACATCGAAATATTTCTTTATTGAGGTATCAGGGAAAGCTGTGTGCTTAGTGTGCAAAGAGAGCATTGCTGTCTAGAAAGACTACAAATTGTCCCAACACTTCCAGATGAAGCATGCAGAGAAATACAGGAATATTTCTTCTGAGCAGAGGGCGAGTGCATCGAAAGAGTTGCTTTCTCAGTTGCAAAAGAAGCAAGGACTTTTCACAAAATTGCATTCAGCGAACAACGGAATTGTGAGTGCGAGCTTTGTACTGTTCCACAAAATTGCTAAACGTAGCAAGCCATTCGCTGAGGGCAAATTCATAAAAAAATGTTTAATTGACTCTGCAGCAATACTTTGCCCCGACAAGAAATAGCTGTTTGAAAGTCATCTCTTACTGACTCTCACCTCTCAGCAATCCTGACTATACCTGACTTCACTGCTCTAGTCAATGCCCATCAGAGACTCCACTCCTCACACTGATTGAGTAGTTTAAATGTAATGTGGAGCTCTCTCTCTCTCTTTCTTGTGTTTTTGTGCATACCCGTTAACAAGAGTTCTATCCGTGCTTCTAATAGTACCCGCAAAACACCTGTCTCAACGTCAACTGTGAAGAGGCGACTCAAGGGATGCTGGCCTTCTAGGCAGAGTTGCAAAGAAAAAGCCCTATCTCAGACTGGCCAATAAAAAGAAACGATTAAGATGGGCAAAAAAACACAGACACTGGACAGAGGAAGTCTGCCAAGAAGGCCAGCATCCTGAGAAGAAATTGAGACTGGTGTTTTGCGGGTACTATTTTATGTAGCTGCCACTTGAGGCCTTGTGAGGCATCTGTTTCTCAAACTGGACCCCCGGGGCCTCCCACTCCTCTTTCTATTCTGGTTAGAGCCAGTTTGCGCTGTTCTATGAAGGGAATAGTATACAGCGTTGAACGAGATCTTCAGTTTCTTAGCAATTTCTCGCATGGAATAGCCTTAATTTCTGAGAACAAGAATAGTCTGACGAGTTTCAGAAGAAAGGTCTTTGTTTCTTGGCCATTTTGAGCCTGTAATCGAACCCACAAATGCTGATGACCTAGATACTCAACTAGTCTAAAGGCAAGTTTTATTGTTTCTTTAATCAGAACAACAGTTTTCAGCTGTGCTAACAACACTGCAAAATGGTTTTCAAATGATCAATTAGCCTTTTAAAATGTTAACCTGGGAATAGCTAACACAACGTGCCATTGGAACACAGGAGTGATGGTTGCTGATAATGGGCCTCTGTACGCCTATGTAGATATTCAATTAAAAATAAGCCGTTTCCAGCTACAATAGTCATTTCAACATTAACAATGTCGACACTGTATTTCTGATCAATTTGATGTTATTTTAATGGACAAAAAAAAGGTGCTTTTCCTTTAAAAAACAAGGACATTTATTAGTGACCCCAAACTTTTGAACGGTAGTGTGTATCTGTCGACACAGTCGTACACTTGATGTATAATCCTGTAACACGAATGTCAGAAATATATTCCAGACCATATCCTGCTTCCTCGATCCCATCACGACCCTGATTGCATTCTGTGACCGGGGAGACATTGTCATCATTTTGATGCTCCCTCATTCTGTCACCGGTAGTATGGGAAACCTTGTGGTGTTTTTACTGCCAAACAGAGGCTCATAAACCAATGTCTGATTGCATGGGACGTCACTAGTGCTGATTATTGGAGTTAATTTGGACCGTTTTGCAGAATTTCTCTTTATTTCCTTATGAGCCACAGCACCCAGTACAGTAAGCTACTGTTGGTAGGGTACTGATTATTTGACTGTTCTTGTTAATGCATCATATTGTCTGGGACACAATGCCGAATCATCTAATGCTTAGCATATAAATTGTAACATTAAGTCAAGTTTAATCGAGCGTTTCCCTGTGCACGCTCTCTCTCCCTCTCTCTTTCTACACCACTCTCTCTCTCTCTCTTTCTTTCTACATCTCTCTCTTGCTCTCTCTCTCTTTCTACACCTCTCTCTCTCTCTCTCTCTCTCTCTCTTCTCTCACTACATTACATTCAGAGGGTAGCCTGGTAAAATCCCATTAACCTGTCGGCTCATGGTCGGCTCCGTTTGTTGTGCGAACTGTCCCATGTCCACCGAGCTGTCTTTGTGTAGCGGAGGGCTATGTACCAGGTCTGTGTAACGGAGGGCTATGTACCAGGTCTGTGTAACGGAGGGCTATGTACCAGGTCTGTGTAACGGAGGGCTATGTACCAGGTCTGCGCAACGGAGGGCTATGTACCAGGTCTGTGTAACGGATGGCTATGTACCAGGTCTGCGTAACAGAGGGCTATGTACCAGGTCTGCGTAACGGAGGGCTATGTAACAGGTCTGTGTAACGGAGGGCTATGTACCAGGTCTGTGTAACGGAGGGCTATGTACCAGGTCTGTGTAACGGAGGGCTATGTACCAGGTCTGTGTAACGGAGGGCTATGTACCAGGTCTGTGTAACGGGGGCTATGTACCAGGTCTGTGTAACGGAGGGCTATGTACCAGGTCTGTGTAACGGAGGGCTATGTACCAGGTCTCTGGAACGGAGGGATATGTACCAGGTCTGCGTAACGGAGGGCTATGTACCAGGTCTGTGTAATGGAGGGCAATGTACCAGGTCTGTGTAATGGAGGGCTATGTACCAGGTCTGTGTAACGGAGGGCTATGTACCAGGTCTGTGTAACGGAGGCTATGTACCAGGTCTGTGTAACGGAGGGCTATGTACCAGGTCTGTGTAACTGAGGGCTATGTACCAGGTCCGTGTAACAGGGGGCTATGTACCAGGTCTGTGTAACGGGGGGCTATGTACCAGGTCTGTGTAACGGAGGGCTATGTACCAGGTCTGTGTAACGGAGGGCTATCTACCAGGTCTGTGTAACGGAGGGCTATGTACCAGGTCTGTGTAACGGAGGGCTATCTACCAGGTCTGTGTAACGGAGGGTTATGTACCAGGTCTGTGTAACGGAGGGCTATCTACCAGGTCTGTGTAACGGAGGGCTATCTAAAAGGTCTGTGTTAGGGAGGGCTATCTACCAGGTCTGTGTAACGGAGGGCTATGTACCAGGTGTGTGTAACGGAGGGCTATCTACCAGGTCTGTGTAACGGAGGGCTATGTACCAGGTCTGACCCTCACCTTCCACCGGCAGTGTGTACTGCTCCATGTGCTGTGGTGGTGCTGAGCCTCTGACATGTGCAAAACACACACACTAACACCCTAACACACTAACACATGTGCACAAAACCAATTAGTTTGGGGACTGTGAAGTGGCTCTCTCTGGGAAAAGGACAATGGGCTAATTGAAGAGGCCATCTCGGTGTGTGTGTGCGTGTGTGTGTGCGTGTGTGCCTGTGTGTGTGCGTGTGTGCGCGTGTGTGTGTGTGGTTGTATGTGAGCCCAGACAGCTCAATGCAGCATTGAACACAAGGGCCGAGTGTTTCCCTGGAATAAGGAACAGAATACAAGAAAGAAGAAAGAGAGATCTGGGTAAACGAATGAATGGTGAACTGGACAGCAATTGCTGTTGGCCTCTCAGCTAGTTGACACTAATGATTTATGTTGAAATAACAGACCACTCAATGCCTGTAGTGTTGTCGGTAGTTACATAATAACCTGTTCAGTTAGTTGTAGTAATGGTTTAGTTTCCACTCACATTAGAAAGAACTCAATCACTAGTTACTAGTAGTGTTACTGTAGTGTTGTCGGTAGTTACATAATAACCTGTTCAGTTAGTTGTAGTAATGGTTTAGTTTCCACTCACATTAGAAAGAACTCAATCACTAGTTACTAGTAGTGTTACTGTAGTGTTGTCTGTAATTACATAATAACCTGTTCAGTTAGTTGTAGTAATGGTTTAGTTTCCACTCACATTAGAAAGAACTCAATCACTAGTTACTAGTAGTGTTACTGTAGTGTTGTCGGTAGTTACTTAATAACCTGTTCAGTTAGTTGTAGTAATGGTTTAGTTTCCACTCACATTAGAAAGCACTCAATCACTAGTTACTAGTAGTGTTACTGTAGTGTTGTCGGTGGTTACATAATAACCTGTTCAGTTAGTTGTAGTAATGGTTTAATTTCCACTCACATTAGAAAGCACTCCATCACTAGTTACTAGTAGTGTTACTGTAGTGTTGTCGGTGGTTACATAATAACAAGTTCAGTTAGTTGTAGTAATGGTTTGGTTTCCACTCACATTAGAAAGCACTCAATCACTAGTTACTAGTAGTGTTACTGTAGTGTTTATAGTGTTACTAGTTCCTGCTAGTGTTACGATGCCTTTAGGTTTACAATTAGTAATTAGTACTAGTCATTCGTTTTATGAATGGAAGCCCGTTGTCACACCCTGACCATAGTTTGCTTCGTATGTTTCTATGTTTTGTTTGGTCAGGGTGTGATATGAGTGGGCATTCTATGTTGGATGTCTTGTTTGTCTATTTCTATGTCTGGCCTGATATGGTTCTCAATCAGAGGCAGGTGTTAGTCATTGTCTCTGATTGGGAACCATATTTAGGTAGCCTGTTTGGTGTTGGGTTTTGTGGGTGATTGTTCCTGTTCCTGTGTTAGTTTGCACCAGTTTAGGCTGTTTCGGTTTTCACGTTACGTTTATTGTTTTTGTATTGATCGTGTTTCATCTTCATTAAAGATGTATCTAAATAACCACGCCGCATTTTGGTCCGACTCTCCTTCACACCAAGAAAACCGTTACACCTGTAGTCCTCTCTGTCATTAGAAAGCAGATGGAGAAGTCTAATTCAACTTCATGTCCTGCTTTAGCTCAATTATACTTAATAATATATCAGTATATATTGATACTTTCACCAGTCTCCTCATGTCACCCTGTCAAAAGCATCTCTTAACACTGCTTATAGCAGACTGACAGTTGCTGCCGCATTAGCATATTGCGTTTACATGGGTCATCATCAGCTCTAGACAACAACTGTGTTTTACTCACTGTTCCACTGCCTCAGCAGTCTGCTGCCATCTGAGCTTTGTAGACTGTGGCTTCCCAAGGTTGTGTCAGCACTGGGCATAGGGTGGAACAAGAGCAATGTCAAGGCATCATCATTTGGCATTAAGGGTAGTGGCTATAGTGTTGGGTTTGTTTGACCCCGGGTGGTACATGTGGGTGTTTCTAGGTGTGTTTGTGTGAGGGGCACACGGCAGTGGCAGCGGAGTCGGTCGTGAGCGTTGATTCTTCTTTTTTTTCTTCTCCCAAATACGGCATGTAAAGAAAAAAAACACACAAAAAGCACGTCTGTTCTTAGGCTTTAGATGTATTGTAGGGATGTTGTTTCTGGATCCAGGTTGGTTGTGGTGTGGAGGAGATCTGGCGGAGATGAGTAGAAAAGAAGAAAAGGATTGACCCCAGCTCTGGTATGCTCTCATTGGGATTTAATCAGATGCACAATAAAGATAACGACTTTAATCTTCGTCAGGTCCTACACCACTGTATAACACACCGACTTCTCGACCTCCAGGGGCCTCTAACCTCTAGAGGCATGTACATCCGGCCAATTGAATACATCCCGTCAATTGAATACCTATATTGCATAAAGATCACAATAAATGTTGCACAGTAGACATACCGTATGTGGAAAAACAACTCATCAATCATTTTGTATCGAATATTATATAGGGAAAATGGGGAAAAGCATCCCCTAGTTCCTCGTTTAGACCTCTTGGAGACAGAGTGTTGAGGAAGTGTATCCAGAAGGACTCTCGTCTTAGGAGGAAATTGTCAATATCGCCCCCTTTACGTGGCATTTTCACGTTTCAATTCCCAGGTAGCGGAGTGAAGACAAGTTGTGCTTTGCCCGCTTGTTTTAAGCACTCTGCTTTTCAGGAGATGAGTAGGGCCCATGGTTGGTCCTCCACTTCTCCTGCCAGTGGTCGTACTGTGGGTCGGGGGGTATGGGGCCCGGTGGAGCCAGACTGTCACACTGCAACACTTCTCCTAGGGATTATTACCCCCCCCCCCCCCCCCCCTGCCACACACACACACACACACTCCCCCTCTATCTTTTCCTTTCACTTTTTCTCTCCCTCTCCACTGACCAGCTGGAGGAGAGTTGTTACACCTCATTAATTTGGGAAATTAATTCTGTACGGAGCGTTGGCTTCAGAGCAATGGCTCCCTCTCAGATAAGAATCCAGGGGGCTTTGGGATTCCACATCCAATTATAATTAACACATTTATTCTCTCCCTCATCCAGGCCTGTCATATTCGGTCCTCCTGGTCTTTTTCACTAGATACTATAAATCAGCCAGTTCCTGCTACTTTTCACAGCTGTAAATGAATAAAGTGGCCACCGCAGTGTGTTGTTTGTAACACATCTTCAGTTGTCTTGGCATAAAGATCGTGCTGACGATACCTTATGGCCGTTGTGAATTGACTTAGCGTATAACCGTACCATACAATGGATTTTACAGTAAGTGATCTGTTCTGCACACACGGGTATATTGTCCAGTCTCTTTCATTGTGAACTTTATTAGGAGGATTCAGCGCTTTACTACAATGAATTTGAGACTGAGCAGATGTGCACTCTGTAGCTTGATATAAAGGCTGTGTTTCTGCTACGGACTCCCCTCTCAGGCTCAGGTCCAGGGCTCCTAGCCTCCTGGCCCTAGCAATTGCAAATGAGCTTGATGAAATTGCTCCCATGGATCTTGTTGTTGTCGACCGGGGTGCACAGCCCCGGGATTGTCTGCCTTAGGGGACGAATACAGGGTTTCCCCCGGGGGAGCAGCGGCCAGGGCTCCCCCGGGGAGAAGACATGAACCCTTCCTCTACCACTTCCTTCATCTTCCTCCCGCTAGCTACGGCGTTACTCTATCAGGCACCAGCCATTCGCTCAGGGCTGCTGGGGGCTGGGACTAGCCCTGAATTGATCACTCCAGACCAACCAATACATCAGCTGCCTGAGGAGGAGTACGGGATGATTCCATTTCCCACTACTGAGTCGAGCAAAGGCAAGCCGAGCTGTCGCCTACAGGCCCTGGCCTGGTTAAGCATCCGCCATAGTTGCTGGAATCGTGCCGGAAAGGACCATGTGAAATGAAAATATCTGAGCAATTGTGTGAAAAAGGGTTTAATCCGTCTGGGGCTGAGCCCCCAGTGGCCTCACTACCAGACTCCCCCAGTCCTGGCCCCTGACTCACCCTACGGCCATGGGGGGCAGGAAGATGGAGATGAACACAGACGGAAACAGGGCTGGTTTTATTGGACTATATTATTCCTTTATTGAGTAACACACCTATAAAATCCCAATTCAAATATCACAGGCTGAGATAACAGAGCAGAGCAGTCTTCTTTATTGTGCCTAGGCTGAGAAAATAGCTGTGCCATTTTTATGGCTTTAGTGGGACACACACCGGGGCGCCTTAGGAGGAGGATGGCAAGAAGGCAGTGGGAGAAAAATAGGTCATAACTCCAATTTCTGATTCAAGAAAATGTCTCACTCTCTTCCTTCGAGCTGTGTAGTATTTCTACTGTTTGAGGGTAGGGTGGGCATGCGAACCAAGTGTATCTACACTATGTTATGATTTGGGATACTGTTGCAACTGTTGAATTATGTAAGATGCAAGGATACTCTCTTTAAATAAAGCACTTCCTAATCGTGAGTGAATAACTCTTACCAAGCTTACGAAAGAGAAAGAGGCTGGTATTTAGAAGAATCCTTGATTGTCAGTCCAGGAACTGACAACTGTTAAGCCTATTCTCCTATTCTGAGTCATCTTTGCAATTGTTCCCTTTTTTGCTTTGGCAATTCCATCTGTATATCTATCTGTCTCAGTCTGTCTCTCTCTGTCGCTTTCGTTCTGTCTCTTTCTTTCTCTCTTTCCTTCTTTCCTTCTTTCTTTCTTTCTTTCTTTCTCTCTCCTTTCTTTCTTTCTTTCTTTCTCTCTTTCCTTCTTTCCTTCTTTCTTTCTTTCTTTCTGTCTTTCATTCTCTCTCCTTTCTTTCTTTCTGTCTTTCTTTCTCTCTCCTTTCTTTCTTTCTTTCTTTCTTTCTTTCTTTCTTTCTTTCTTTCTTTCTTTCTTTCTTTCTTTCTTTCTTTCTTTCTTTCTTTCTTTCTTTCTTTCTTTCTTTCTTTCAGGTGGATAGTGTCATAATTACATTGTTAAGCAACAGCCAAACCCCTTCATACTGACACATGTGATGTTCATGTAACATATCTTCATGTAACTTTACATTGTACTTAAAGACACAATCTGTAATTATTTTTGCTATAAAGCTGTGGGACAGCTAATAGTTACAGCAGGACATATCACAGATTGCCCCTTTAATATAATTCAACCCCAATCTATACTTAACCAAAATATAAACGCAATATGTAAAGTGTTGGGCCCATGTTAAATGAGCTGAAATTGTCCATATGCACGAAAAGTTTATTTTTCTAACATGTTGTGCACAAAATTCATACACCTGATAGGTGTGGCATATCAAGAAGCTGATTAAATAGCAATGATCATTACACAGGTGCACCTTGTGCTGGGGACGCTAAAAGGCCACTCTAGAAGGTGCCGTTTTGTCACACAACACAATGGCACAAATGTCTCAAGTTTTGAGAAAGCGTGCAATTGACATGCTGACTGCAGGAATGTCCACCAGAGCTGTTGCCAGACTATTGAATGTTAATTTCTCTACCATAAGCCGCCTCCAATTTCGTTTTAGAGAATTTGCCGGTATGTCCAACCGGTCAGTCAGTCAGTCAGATCGACAGATAGATAGACAGAAAGTGAGAAAAGAGGAGAGCAGAGAGTGTCTGTACACTGGCAGGATGTCGTCTGAGGTTGATGGTTGATATAATCGATATGGCAGGTGCCTAATGGTACTGTCGTCATTGCAGTGACTATCTGGGCTAAATGAAGCCACATGGGCCATGTCACTCCCTATTCCAGTGCACTACATCACAACGGCACACACACACACACACACACGCCCGCGCGCACACACACACACGCACGCACGCACGCACGCACACACACACACACACACACACACACACACACACACACACACACACACACACACATCTAGATCAAAACGATAGCTCCCAGCCTCCTAGCCAAGTCCATCACCATCTGCATGGCATGGGCCATCGATCCACAGTCACAGCAACAGCCATCTATATCTGTCTCTCTAGAGTGAATTGTGACTTTCTCATTCACATACTGATATAACTGTAATTCTTAAATGTGTCACAGTCTCATATTCATGATTGTTTTACAACCATGCATACTGGATTTGGTTTTCATCTCAATAATGTATGTTTCTGTATGTTCTCTCCCCCTTCTATTTTTGTATCCATTCATCTCTCTGTCTCTCTGTCTCTGTCTCTGTCTGTCTCTCTCTGTGTCTCTGTCTCTCTCTCTCTCTGTCGCTCTCTCTCTCTGTCTCTCTCTGCTATTCTCTCTCTCTCTCCTTCTGCCATTCCCTCTCTCCCCCTCTGCCACTCTCTCTTTGTCTCTCTATGTCTCTCTCTCTCTCTCTCTAGTTGTGAATGTGCACGTGGCCGAGGGGTTCTGATTGAGGGGAGAGGGGGGACTTATCTCTGTCTGGGGGAGGACCTTTGCATCAGACGACCAATCATGGAGAGGACGAGGGCGAGAGCAACAGTGTTCCTGATGCTGTTCCTGGGTAACCCCGGCAACGCTCTGGAAGTCCCACTAGACCGTAAGAACTATTAACACATCACAGTCAAGAACATTCAAGCAATGTGGAGTCTGGAAGAGGTTGTAATAACCTCGAAAGAGTCATCTCTTTGTAACTGTTGGCTCCCACTAGACCGTAAGAACTTAACACATCATAGTCTCCCTCTCTCTCTCTCTCTCTCTCTCTCTCTCTCTCTCTCTCCTTCTCCCTCTCTCTCTCTCTCTCTCTCTCCCTCTCCCTCTCCCTCTCCCTCTCTCTCTCTCGCTCTCTCTCTCTCTCTCTTTCTCTCTTTCTCTCTCGCCCTCTCCCTCTCCCTCTCCCTCTCTCTCTCTCTCTCCCTCTCTCTCTCTCTCTCTCTCTCTCTCTCTCTCTCTCTCTCTCTCTCCTTTGGCCTCACTCTTCAAGTCAAAGCTGTATTGATATGGATACAGAGTCTGTAAGATGAGTCAGTAAGAGGTTGTGAGAATAATATTCTTTATTGATCCAAGGCTTTCATTTGTAAAAATGTGGCTACTTGGTTTTCTAATGAACACGTACCTTGTTGCCTCATTACATTTGTATACCTTCGCCGAGTAAGAAGAGTAGGTTTTCTTGTCGTTTTAAGTGCTTAGAGACCCATGCCCACACCAAATACATAATGTGGAAATATAACCACTGTATGTTGTGTGAGTAATGTTTGGAATCATTGACCGTGTTGGAAGTTATCCAATGTCTGGAAAAGGTAACTAACTCTTCTTCTGCCCACCATCTTCTGAAGGGGAGCAACGGGGGGGGGGGGGGGGGGTTACTTTTTCAACACTAATGTCTGGCTCTCTTTATTATGTCCAAAAATGTATGCTGATTCTTGGGAGAAAAGCTAAAGTTCTGGAAGGATGTAAGTGAAGCTCCCCTGTCACCATGCCTGCGTCAATTCAGTGTGACCACAGAGACTGTGACTTGAGCACTTTGCGTCGTGAATTTGGGCATTTCTTGTATTGTCGCTGTTGGTTTTGCGCTTCTCCGTGTGGATTCGAGTGGATTTGAGCATTGGTCTGACTTGCATGCAGTGCTCTTGTTGTTGTTGATTTGTTTGCTCCTTTTGTGTGGTGTGGTTTTGCTGTGATTCAGTAGGGAAACGTCAGGTCCCGTAAAACACGTAAAGGCATGATTCCTCATATCAGTTATTTTAAATAATAAATCCGTCTGCTGTTCCTTTGGAGAGAAATACGTTTGAAGAAAGATGATTATGAAGCAGATTATCCAGGACTGTACTTCAGTCCCCTGCATGCTTTTATGTTCCCATCATCCAATGATTTGATCTGAATGTTTAGGTCAGCAATTTAGCCCGATTCAATTTCAGTGTAGTGAGCCGGTGCAGCCCTGCTCGCTGTGTGCTTGATCAATAACAGTTGAAAACTTAGCTCTGCAGGAAGGGCAGGGATTGATATGACTGTGTCCCTCTGTGCTTGCCGTAGTGCCGCAGCCACCAACCATAACCCACCAGTCTCCCAAGGATTTCATCATCGACCCTCGGGAGAACATCGTCATCCACTGTGATGCCAAGGGGAAGCCGCATCCCAGGTACACACACACACACACACACACACACACATACGCATGTATACGTGCACACACACGCACACACACACAAAGCCAGTTGTTGTACCGCTCGCACTTGTGTCAAATGACAGAGTAGTCGGCTAAATCCCGAACAGATATACTGCTTAGCCACTTTATTAGCTATATAAAATACTCTGCTACAATGACAGATAAAGGGATTTAGATGTTCACTTAACATTGACATCAACCCACTTACAGCTTCTCGTGGACCAGGAACGGGACCCACTTTGACATTGACCAGGACCCCAAGGTCACAATGCGACCCCACTCTGGCACCCTGGTGGTGGACATCAGTGGAGAGAAGGTTGAGTCATATGAGGGGGTGTACCAGTGTACGGCCAGGAACGAACATGGGACTGCAGTATCAAACAATATCGTCATCAGACAGTCCAGTAAGCATCTCTAAGATGTGTTATCGCTTTCACCTTTTCGACGTCATTTTCTGTCTGTCTCCCTCTCGCCCTCTCTCATTTTCTTCCCTCTCTCTCTAGCTCTCTCTTACTCTCGCCGGGCCTTTCACCAGTCTGTCTCTCCGATATCTCACCTCTCGGTCTTCTCATATCACCCCGTGTCTGTCTCACTCTATTCTCCACTGAGCTCATCTCTAATGTGTCTCTGATTTGTGACCATTCAATCTTTCTTCTCTCTTTTCTTGACACGAATAAGATGTATTTTCCATCATCAATGCTCTCTTCATGGAAGGTAAAGGTAACATGTGGAAAGACAGCATGATAATAATGGTTACCTGGATACACCTATTTAAGCTAGAACTCATTCCTTCCATGTAGCTTTAACTCACTACTTCCATGTAGCTACAACTCATTCCTTCCATGTAGCTTTAACTCACTACTTCCATGTAGCATTAACTCACTACTTCCATGTAGCTAGAACTCATTCCTTCCATGTAGCTAGAACTCATTCCTTCCATGTAGCTTTAACTCACTACTTCCATGTAGCTTTAACTCACTACTTCCATGTAGCTAGAACTCATTCCTTCCATGTAGCTTTAACTCACTACTTCCATGTAGCTTTAACTCACTACTTCCATGTAGCTAGAACTCATTCCTTCCATGTAGCTTTAACTCACTACTTCCATGTAGCTTTAACTCACTACTTCCATGTAGCTAGAACTCATTCCTTCCATGTAGCTAGAACTCATTCCTTCCATGTAGCTAGAACTCATTCCTTCCATGTAGCTTTAACTCATTCCTTCCATGTAGCTAGAACTCATTCCTTCCATGTAGCTAGAACTCATTCCTTCCATGTAGCTTTAACTCATTCCTTCCATGTAGCTTTAACTCATTCCTTCCATGTAGCTAGAACTCATTCCTTCCATGTAGCTAGAACTCATTCCTTCCATGTAGCTTTAACTCACTACTTCCATGAAGCCAGAACTCAATCATTCCATATAGCCAGAACTCACTACTTCCATGTAGCTAGAACTCATTCATTCCATATAGCCAGAACTCACTACTTCCATGTAGCCAGAACTCATTCATTCCATATAGCCAGAACTCATTCATTCCATAGAGCTAGAACTCATTCATTCCATGTAGCCAGAACTAATTCCTTCCATGTAGCTAGAACTAATTCATTCCATATAGCCAGAACTCACTACTTCCATGTAGCCAGAACTCATTCATTCCATATAGCCAGAACTCCATGTCCCCTCATTCTGTCAGACCTTTTGTTGACATTCGATGACTGTAGAAACCACACACTGGTACAGTATACCATGTTTTCCTCATGTGTATTTGGTCTATCTAACTTATGAAGTGTGTTCCTCTCCACCTCTTCAGGGTCGCCCTTGTGGTCGAAGGAAAGAAACGAGCCGATCATCGTTCAGGAGGGCGTGTCTCTGGTGCTACAGTGCCGGCCCCCTGCCGGCCTGCCTCCTCCCATCATCTTCTGGATGAACATCAGTAAGTTGCATGCTATTTGTTGTGTCTAGGCCTGTTAGCTACGTACTGTACATAGAGAAGGAGAAATGCACACACCCAAGTTTCTGAATGGGGAAATCTTATATCTTCTGTCCTGTTTCTTTCTGGGTTCTTTGCTTGTAAATGATGAAATGAAATGAGATATTTTACTAAAGTCTCAAAATTGTTGCTCACTGACATTCCTCCTAATTGCCACTCTTGCCCAGCCTCCCAGAGACGGACTCAGATCATTGGGATATCCCCAGGCATAAAACATGTCTCTCCCTTTTGACTTCAACACATCTCTCCTCTCCTCCCTTAGACTTCCAGAGGCTGCCTCAGAGCAGCCGCGTGTCCCAGGCGTTGAATGGAGACCTGTACTTCTCCAATGTCCTGAAGGAGGACTCGAGGAACGACTACATCTGTTATGCCCGCTTCCCCCACACGCAGACCATCCAGCAGAAACAACCCATCACCGTCACAGTGCTCAACCGTAAGTGTGTGCGTGTGCGCACGAGTGAATGCGAGCATGTGTGTTCTTGCATGTGGGTGTGAATGTGCTTGTGCCCTGAACGTGGTACCTTCAGGTGTTTGGAAATTGCTTCCAAGGATGAACCAGACTTGTGGAGGTCTTGGCTGATTTCTTTTGATTTTCCCATAATGTTAGGCAAAGAGGCACTGAGGTTGAAGGTAGGCCTTGAAATACATCCACAGGTACACCTCAAATTGACTCAAATGAAGTGGATTATCAGAAGCTTCTAGAACCATGACATAATTTTCTGGAATTTTCCAAGCTGGTTAAAGGCACAGTCAACTTAGTGTATGTAAACTTCTGACCCACTGGAATTGTGATACAGTGAATTATAAGTGAAATAATTTGTCTGTAAACAATTGTTGGAAAAATGACTTGTACAATCAACTTGCCAAAACTATAGTTTTTCAACCACTCCACAAGACATTTGTGGAGTGGTTGAAAAACTAGTTTTAATAACTCCAACCTAAGTGTATGTAGACTTCCGACTTCAACTGTGTACTTTTTATGTATGATCAGTATCCAGTATTTTGTTCCGTTCACACGGTTTGACTTTAGAATCAAGCATTTATGTTAATTTTGTCCATTCCCTTTACTGCTTTTTTTTTACATCACTCGATTTCAACATGTGGCATGTTTGATTATTTCCTGTTGTGTTACAGTGGATGCAATCAATGAGACTGTTGCTGCTTTGTACAATGAAACTGATTTTCTTAGTGGTGAGTTTTGGTACCCCCTAGTGGTCACCCTCCTCCCGTAGTAATCAACCAACTAGATACCAACCTCTAACATGACAGTAACCCCTTAACCTTTTCCTTAGTGATCTGTCCCTACGTTAGGAGGGAACCAATATTAGCAATCAAACACATAACCAGCGTTAACCCTTTACCCTAGTGATACCCTTTCCCGTAGTAGTAAACCAATACTAGAACTCACATTTTGTGAGAGACTACTTTCTTTCCGACAGCAACTATTTATTAACACCATTTCAAATGCTGAACCATTGCATGATGGTTCTAACCTTTGCCATCCCCATACACACCATGGCCAAAAGTATGTGGACAGCCCTTCAAATGAGTGGATTCGGGCTGTTTCAGCCACACCCGTTGCTGACAGGTGTATAAAATCGAGCACACAGCCATGCAATCTCCATAGGAAAACATTGACAGTAGAATGGCCCGTACTGAAATGCTCAGTGACTGTCAATATGGCACCGTCCTTGGATGCCACCTTTCCGACAAGTCAGTTCATCAAATTTCTGCCCTGCTAGAGCTGCCCCGGTCAACTGTAAGTGCTGTTATTGTCAAGTGGAAACATCCAGGAGCGACAATGGCCCAGCCGCTAAGTGGTAGGCCACACAAGCTTACAGAATGGGACCACCGAGTGCTGAAGCACGTAGCGTGTAATAATCTTCTGTCCTCGGTTGCAATTCCCAACCGAGTTCCAAACTGCATCTGGAAGTAACGGCAGCACAAGATCTGTTTGTCGGGTTTCCATGGCACACAAGCCTAGGATAGCCATGCACAATCCTCTGGAGTCTGGAGCAGTGGAAACGCGTTCTCTGAAGGGATGAATCATACTTCACCGTCTGGTAGTCCAACAGACGAATCTGGGTTTGGCGGATGCCAGGAGAACGCTACCTGCCCCAATGCAATAGGGGCAACTGTAAAGTTTGGTGGAGGAGGAATAATGGTCTAGGGCTGTTTTTCAAGGTTCGGGCAAGGCACCTTAGTTCCAGTGAAGGAAAATCTTAACGCTACAGCATACAATGACATTCTAGACAATTCTGTGCCTTCAACTTTGTGGCAACAGTTTGGGGAAGGCTGTTTATGTTTCTTGTGGCTGAATGGAAGCAAGTCCCCGCAGCAATGTTCCACCATCTAGTGGAAAGCCTTCCCAGAAGAGTGGAGACTGTTCAGCAGCAAACGGGGGACCAACTCCATATTAATGCCCATATGATTTAGGAATGAGATGTTCAACGAGCAGGTGTCCACATACCTTTGGTCACGTAGTGTATCTTGTAAATGGACAAATAACAATATATATTTTATTCAGTAGACTACTTAAAAAAAAGATTTCTCTCTATTATAGTGATGTATTGAATTAGAGCAAAGTAGATTGACAGCTTCCAAACTGTGAATGGTCCAACCACTACCAACACCACAGTTTGTTGTCCTATTATTTTACACACAGCCGACCTAATTCTTTCCCCCCAATCCACTTTTAAAACGATCTTTCATTTCCTATCAGTTCATTTCTCATTGTTTGTAAAAGCATCACTTCCTGTGTGTCTGTCTGTCCGGTACCCTGAAGATACATGTCTTGTGAATAGATACAGTCAGTGATTTTGTCAGGAGGCCACATCCAAGCCAATTCGGAGAGAGTCGATTCTCAAAGTAATGCTTGCGATGCACCTCAATTAATGTCTACATGTATCATCATTGCCACAATCACAAGCACCATTCGTTGAACGCATGAAATCATAACCGCCAATAACCCTTTTGATTGTCCTCGACGTATTTGTTATCCTTATCTTACACTACTAGAAAGTAGCTTACTGTTATAACTGCATAGGAAAATACATGTTCTAGAACTGTATACCGCCTCTTAGTACCCCTCGACCAATGAGCACCTTCACAGTAAGTGATGAAGGCAAGGATTCAATCCAACACCTGCACGCAGCGATAGACTTTTAATTAAAGGCAATTTCGTGTATGCTTGCGGAGATCAGGTTCACTAAAAACCCTGCTCAAACAGGAATTACCTTTGAAAGTCAATTGCTGGGTTTTGAGTGTGTGAGCCCTGACCTGACCTGGTCCTCCACCGTGGCTCAGCACTGACTGTGGTAGAGGAGCCATAGAAATAGAATAGATAGAACAGTAGAAGTCTTGTTGTGACCTACTGTGTCTCTGACCCCTCCCCCTGTGGCTGCAGATGGCTCGGCGGAGGAGAGGAGACCCACCTTCCTGATTCCGTCTGGCTCCAGCAGCTCCAAGATGGTGCTGAGAGGACAGGTCCTGGAGTTGGAGTGTATCGCTGAGGGACTGTAAGGACACAGTGTCAACGAGAAAATGTCCATTTTGTTTGACCTGTATTATGTTGTTTTATTTATATACCTCTACTATTAATGCATTATACCATTTTGTATGTGTGCTTATACACTGGCTGTGCAAAACATGATGCTCTTTCCATGACATAGACTGACCTGGTGAATCCAGGTGAAAGCTACGGTCCCTTATTGATGTCACTTGTTAAATCCACTTCAATCAGTGGAGATGAATGGGAGGAGATAAGTAAAAGAAGGATCTTTAAGCCTCGAGACAGTTGAGACTTGGATTGGGTATGTGTGCCATTCAGAGGGTGAATGGGCAAGACAAAAGATTTGACATGCCTTTGAACGGGGTTTATTGCTGTAGGTTTCCTGTGTGTGTCAGGAATGGTCTACCACCCAAAGGGCATTCAGCCAACTTGACACAACTGTGGGAAGCATTGGAGTCAACATGGACCAGCATCCCTGTGGAACGCTTGTAGAAAGGGAAAAGGGAAAGGGGGATACCTAGTCAGTTGTACTACTGAATGCGTTTCAACTGAAATGTCTTCCGCATTTAGCCCAGCCCCTCTGAATCAGAGAGGTGCGGGGGCTGCCGTAATCGACATGCCCCGACATATTGAGGCTGTTCTGAAAGCAGAAGGAGGGGGGGGGGGGGGGGGGGAGTTCACTGGAAACTTCTTATGTGTTCTCCATCTGTTTCTTTCCCCTCCCTCCCTCCCTCTCCTCCCCCCTCCAGACCCACTCCAGAGGTCTCATGGAGTAAGGTGAGCGGGGAGTTCCCTGCCCAGCGGACCTCCTTCCTGCACTTCCAGAAGACACTGCGCATTGTTGACGTGTCTGAGGCGGACGCCGGAGAGTACCGCTGCACCGCCCGCAACCGCCTGGCCTCCGTACACCACACCATCCGCGTCACCGTCAAAGGTTTGTCATGTGACTTAGCAGTTAGTGCCACTGACTGGCTGGCACGCGTGTAGCCTATAGCAGAGCGGCCACGGGTTAGAATTCAACCCACCGCTCTTGTGACTTGCGGTAGTCCTACTTTTCCTTTCTGCTTTTCACTATGCTGTTCAATAACACCACAAGACAACAGTCAGCGATGAGCAGGGCTGAAATCGGTTGGGAACGCACGGCTGACTTGGTCTACCTGCCTTCTGGGCTTCGATGCTGCCTATCTAGCTCCTATATAGATTTTTAAATGGTGTTATCTGGAGCAGGGGGTTCAGTCATTAACCGGTTGCCTGCCTTTCCATATTGTTCACTGTGCCATTGTTGCTGACCCTTTGGGACGTGAGGTAATCAATAACCCAACCATCGGCTTGCCTTGTGCTCCCCTGTTCCCCTCCCAGCGGCCCCGTACTGGATCAGTACCCCCAGAAACCTGGTGCTGGCTCCCAGAGAGAGGGGTAATCTGATCTGCAGGGCCAGCGGTACCCCCAAACCCACCATCACCTGGGCCATGAACGGAATCCCCATAGAAAGTGAGTACTCAGTATTGATTGATTAATTGATCGATTGATTGAGTGGCATTGCCTATGTCTCGTACAGTGCACTCACTGTGCACAGACACTAAAAGTATATTTCCCCAAACATTTGCAGTTAAGTCATTGTATGTGCCAATGTGAGGTTCAGACAAGTGAATCATTTTGTAGGTTTATGATGACACGTTTGACACTTGTTTTGATCCTTTGATAGATTCACCTAAGGACCCTAGTAGGAAGGTGGAGGGCGACACCATCATCTTCGAGGAAGTCCAGACTGGATCCAGCGCAGTCTATCAGTGCCACGCCTCCAATGAATATGGATATCTGCTGTCCAATGCCTTCGTCAACGTTCTCTGTGAGTCGGCACATACTTGAATTGAGAACGCAGGGCCCTTTTCTGCCTCTGCATCGGAGCGCATCATGATGTGATCGACACTGCATGAACTCAGTACTCAGTATTGTTGTCACGTGGTTTGTCATGAAGCATTTGTTGTCTCCATAGCTGAAACTCCCAGAGTCCTGACACCAGCTAACAAGGTCTACCAGGTGATCAGGAACAGCCGCGCCTTACTGGACTGTTCCTCCTTCGGCTCGCCCATCCCCAAAATAACATGGTGAGTTCATGGCCCATTTCAATTCTTAGAAGACGACATCCAGATTTTCCACCCTTCTCTCAATGTTTCCACTATTGTTAAATCCGTGATGAGGAAGGGGAGGGGGTGGGAGAAGGGTGGAGAATATCTGACGCAGTCAAATGTGTTCCCAGCTTAGAAGCTCATAGCCTGTGGTTCCCCTATCCCCTGTCAGGTTTAAGGACAGCAGGTCCAGCACCCTGGACGGGGACCCCTACGTGCTGCATGAGAACGGGACTCTGGAGATACACGTGGCCCAGGCCCTCAACAGTGGGAAGTACACTTGTGTGGCCAGGAACTCTCTGGGCATCTCCGAGAACCACGTCTATCTTGAGGTGAAAGGTGAGAGCCTGGGATGACCACAAAACACCCTGTCTCCTCTGTTTGTTTTATGCCTTTGTTATTTAGCTTTTTTTGAAACAGACTTCCAAGAGTTGCTGAAAATTATTTGTCATATTTTGACATCATTCCTGAAGGACGGTTACAGTAAAGAATGTATAACAGCTGGACAAGCTTTGGTTCATCCTTTAGGGGCGAGTGGGGTAAGCTGAGCCCTGTTTTACATTCAGCATTACTCCGTCAAGGGAAATGTACTATTCTTCCTAACATACAGTTGTAGCCGGAAGTTTACATGCACCTTAGCCGAATACATTTAAATTCAGTTTTTCCACAATTCCTGACATTTAATCTGAGTAAAAACTCCCTGTCTTAGGTCAGTTAGGATCACCACTTTATTTGAAGAATGTGAAATGTCAGAATAATAGTAGAGATAATGATTAATTTCAGCTTTTATTTATTTCATCACATTGCCAGTGGATCAAAGTTTACATACACTCAATTAGTATTTGGTAGCATTGCCTTTAAATTGCTTAACTTAGGTCAAACGTTTCAGGTAGCCTTCCACAAGCTTCCCACAATAAGTTGGGTGGATTTTGGTGCTGGTGTAACTGAGTCAGGTTTGTAGGCCTCCTTGCTCGCACATGCTTTTTCAGTTCTGCCCACAAATTTTCTATAGAATTGACGTCAGGACTTTGCCACTCGAATATCTTGACTTTGTTGTCCTTAAGCCATTTTGCCACAACTTTGGAAGTATGCTTGGGGTCATTGTCCATTTGGAAGACCCATTTGCGACCAAGCTTTAATTTCCTGACTGATGTCTTGAGATGTTGCTTCAATATATCCACATAATTTTCTTTCCTCGTGATGCCATCTATTTTGTGAAGTGCAACAGTCCCTCCTGCAGCAAAGCACCCCCACAACATGATGCTGTCACCCCTGTGATTCACGTTTGGAATGGTGTTCTTCGGCTTGCAAGCCTCACCCTTTTTTCTCCAAACATAACGATGGTCATTATGGCCATCAGACCAGAGGACATTTTTCCAAAAAGTATGCTCTTTGTCCCCATGTGCAGTTGCAAACCGTAGTCTGGCTTTTTTATGGCGGTTTTGGTGAGCGGCCTTTCACGTTATGTCAATATAGGGCGTTTTACTGTGGATATTCATACTTTTGTACCTGTTTCCTCCAGCATCTTCACAAGGTCCTTTGCTGTTGTTCTGGGATTGATTTGCACTTTTCGCACCAAAGTACATTCATCACTAGGAGACAGAACACGTCTCCTTCCTGAGCGGTTTGACGGCTGCGCGGTCCCATGGTATCTATACTTGCGTACTATTGTTTGTACAGATGAACGTGGTACCTTCAGGCGTTTGGAAATTGTTCCCAAGGATGAACCAGACTTGTGGAGGTCACAATTATTTTCTGAGGTCTTGGCTGATTTCTTTCGATTTTCTCATAATGTCAAGCAAAGAGGCACTGAGTTTGAAGGTAGGCCTTGAAATACATCCACAGGTACACCTCCAATTGACTCTTACGATGTCAATTAGCATATCAGAAGTTTCTAAAGCTATGACATAATTTTCTGGAATTTTCCAAGCTGTTCAAAGGCACAGTCAACTTGGTGTATGTAAACTTCTGACCCACTGGAATTGTGATACAGTGAATTATAAGTGAAATAATCTGTTTGTAAACAATTTCTGGATAAATTACTTGTGTCATGCACAAAGTAGATTTCTTAACCCACTTGCCAAAACTATAGTTTGTTATCAATACATTTTTGGAGATGTTGGAAAACTAGTTTTAATGTCTCTAACCTAAGTGTATGTAAATGTCCGACTTCAACTGTAGGTTATCTAAATATATTTTAGGATGTTGTGTTTCCCTGGAAATAATTAGAATTAATGTAAACATTTGTCCAAAAAAAGTGTTCTCTTGGTACAACTTAACCCAAGCATGGGGTAAATTGAGCCGCAGGACAGTGTAAGTTAAGACACCTACAAATGTCTGTACTGAATGAAATATTACCACTATCTTTCTAAAACAATGTCTATCTTTATTTCCCAAACACAATTCAACATAGTCACAATCACGTTTTTGTCTTTTAATAATTTTAAGCATATTGGTTTAACTTACCCCAAAGCAAACATTTTGACGATATTAGCCCTCACAGTTACTAGGATGCACTTACATGCTTGGTTTAGGACCTCGTATTGAAGCTTATAGAGACCCCAACTGATGTATTGAACAATCTTGAATATCTACTTTGGTTCAAATACAAGTATAATGAAACCTGAACACAATACATTAATTTGACTTGGTGAAAATATATTTTTTGGGTCTTAACTCGCTTACCACTTTTTCCATGTGGGTTCTTGGTTGACATGAAATGATGACCTCTTCCTAACTATTTTGTCAAATTATTAATTTTGGTTTATGGTTTCCTAGAAACAAGGGAGGCTCAACTTACCCCTTTGACTCAACTTACTCTGCTCTCCTTTACTGAGTTTCCTGACCCCCTCTCCCCTCAGAGCCCACGCGTATCCTGAAGCAGCCGGAGTACAAGGTGGTGCAGAGGAACAGGAACGTGGTGTTTGAGTGTAAAGTAAAACACGACCCCTCCCTCATCCCGACCATGACCTGGGTCAAAGACAACGGAGAACTACCCGACGACGAGAGGTCGGTCAAACACACATTTTCCAACATGGAGCACCATGCAATTATATCTACAATAGTCAGTCCAAGCTTCATATTATGTCTCCTCTTGTGACAGTATTTTAGTTGATCCGTTATTCCATCAAGGCTAATCTTCCTGACTTCATACGCAAAACACACAAATCAACCCAAACAAAAGGGTTGTACACTAACTTAAGAGGCCATAAGAGGAGGCATTAAACTGACTGACATCGACTATGTCTTCCCAGGTTTGTGGTGGACTCTGACAGCCTGACCATAACCGACGTGTCAGAGAATGACGCAGGAACTTACACCTGCATCATGGTCACTACTCTGGACCAGGACTCTGCTAGCGCTGAGCTCATTGTTGTCGGTATGTTCACTCTCTCATACGAACAACCTCCACATGCTTTTGTGAATCCTTCCTCAAAGTACAAGTGTAACTGGGTGATTTTCTTTACCTTCCTTGAAGTATAACACCATTTCTGTTAAGAGTATGGGGTAGTGTTTTTGCGGAAAAGAACATTATTCTATCCTAAATGTGTAATAATTCCCAGTGAGAGAGAAGGTGGTCTGTCTTATTGTACCACTAACCGCTGACCCCCCCCCCCCCTACTTCACTCCTACCTGCCCTCCTACCTGGCAGAGGCAGCTCCTACTCCAGCTATAGTCTACGGTAAACCAGCATCACACACAAGCGGGTGCTTAAGCTATGCTTCCACGCTTGTGTGTGTGGGGGATCTGTCAGTCTGGTCTGCAAACTCAAGCATGCTCCGCTGCTCGCAGATGTGATCATCTATTCTGTTTGTTTGTAATATCACCAAACCCTGGACTGATGGGCGGACGGAAGGGACTATAATTTTTGATTTAACCACCATGTTTTATGGCCTTTTTGGATTTCAGTCTTACTGTCGGTGCGGTTTGCAGATTTTTGTTCTCCGCCGTATGTTTGAACGCTCATGCTGTTTTGCATGTGTTGAGTAGATATGTGGTGCAATTAAAACTCCTAGGTTGTGAGTGTGAAGTAATTAGCATTGCCTCCCTCTCCATCCCGTCACACAGTGGGGTCCTTCTGAAATGCGTCATCGTCTCCATCCATCCGGCCCGAGGGCGCATGCTGCTTTATCTTTATCCAAAACATTGAGTCTTGGCGTTGCTGCTGTGCCATTAAAGTGCTATTCCAATGCACCGTTCTAAACCCAGTTGATTTATCTCATCACGTCTTGTGTGTATCTTCTCCAGAACAACCAGACCCTCCTACTGACCTGGAGCTGACAGACCAGAAGCCCAGGAGTGTCCAGCTCACCTGGATACCCGGAGACGAACACAACAGCGCTATTCACGGTATGTGTGTGCGTGCGTGCATGTGTGTCTGTTAATGACCTTACTGACCTACTCTCCGAAGCTCCCAGAAGCTCGAAGCTGACTGTATCGTTATTATCCTGAGCGTGTACTCTAGCTAGTTGAACTCAGTCTGTGTTTAATGAGGTTAGCACCACTCAGAGCACTTTCTGAGTTATGTTTCCACAGCACTACCCCATGTCATATGTTTTCAACATTGGATTTCATGGGTTTTTAAAATATGCAGGTTTGGGTATCGGGTCTTCCAGGATGTTCTCGTTAATTATCCGGTATATGAATGCGCTCAGAGAGCTTCGGCCTACTTGCATTTGATTGTTAACTCCGAAGACGGGAGTTGGCTAATACATTCCAAATACAATCTAATGGTTGGAGTGTAAAAAAACATGGCTTGCATTATCTGCAATCGCTCACCACTTTTCTACCCCCCCCCCCAGTTTTTGTGATCCAATACGCAGACTCTCTCCACCACCATGGCCACTGGCACAACCTGACGCTTGTTCCAGGCTTCAAGACCACGGCCCACCTTAAGCTGTCTCCTTATGTCCACTACACCTTCCGAGTCCTGGCCCTCAATGCCGTGGGCATCTCCAAGCCCTCCTTGCCCTCCCGCGTATACAAGACCAACCCTTCAGGTACAGACTGTAGGATTGACTTGCTTAATGTGGTTGATTGCGCAATGTGTTGACTTACAGTATGTAGATTTGTGCATACTGTTGATTTGGCATTTTGTTTCGTCCCATCAGCTCCAGATGAGAACCCCAGTGGAGTTAATGGCTTTGGAACGGAACACGACAACCTTGTGATCTCGTGGAATGTAAGCATCATTGTGTATGTAAGGGCGATGGATTCAGTCATTACAATGTGGTTAAACACTTTCTCTCATCCTATCTGCAGCCAATGTCAGGTCACCAGGCCAATGGACCAGGCCTGCAGTATAAGGTCATGTGGAGACAGAAGGACGTGGACAAGGAGTGGACGTCGGTGACCGTGGCTAACGTCTCCAAGTTCATGGTCTCTGGCACGCCCACCTTCACACCCTACGAGGTCCAGGTTCAAGCCATCAACGACTACGGGATTGGACCTGAGCCTGCTGTGGTCACCGGGCACTCCGGGGAGGACTGTGAGGAACACACAACTCAACTTTGCATTTTAGGGAGATGCTACGGGCCAATTTTTTGAACACAGATTAAGCCTCGGATAGTCTTGGACTAAAAGCATGCTCTAAATAGATTTTTTTTTATTGCAAATGATTTTTAGTACAAGGCTTGATCTTGGTCTTGAAAACCGACCCATACAGTACTTGTTTGCGTGACTTGCCAGACTAAAAGTTGTCGAAAGAGACGACAAGTATCTCTCCATTTAACCTGTACCATGACTAGTTACTGTAACTAGACCAGTGAGTTTAATGAAGTATCTCCATCGGGTCCTGCTCCCTGAAAACTGTGTTCCACTCCCTCTAACCTCTGCTTCCACAGTGCCGATGCAGGCACCAGACACTGTCCAGGTCCTCGTGTTGAACAGCAGTCTGGCTGAGGTGCACTGGGAGCCTGTCCCTCCTAAGACAGTACGGGGACGTCTTAAGGGATACAAGGTACACACACACACACACACGCACACACACACACACACACACACACACACACACACACACACACACACACACACACACACACACACACACACACACACACACACACACACACACACACACACACACACACAGCTCTGTATCATCCCCCATTGAAAGTATCTCATTCTGTGTCCTACCAGGTGTACTACTGGCGTGAGCGGAGCCTCCACAAACACAACCCCCACCATGTGGAGCAGCAAGTCCTGACCTTCAGTGGGAACAAGAGCCATGGCATGCTCCCAGGCCTGCAGCCCTACAGCCTCTACCTGTTCAACGTCAGGGTCTTCAACGGCAAGGGGGAGGGCCCCGCCAGCTCAAACCAGCAGTTCGAAACCCCTGAGGGAGGTAGGAGGAGCCAACATTCTATTCGTATAGAGGGTATCATGTCAAGGTCAATTCAGCTAGGGTTGATGGGTCTGTTTTCATGCTTTTATGCTGCATACGAATTGTCATTTGGGGACAATCAGCGTGCGGCTGTTGACTGTGTGCCTGTCATGCTCTACAGTCCCTGGGCGGCCATCTTTCCTGAGGATCACCAACCCTAACCTGGACTCTCTCACTCTGGAGTGGGGCCCTCCCTACGACCGCAACGGACGCCTCACCGGCTACACCCTCAAATATCAGACAGGTGAGCTTACGTAGCGATACTTGTGTTTTGGCTGTAGGAGGGTTGGGTCAGGGATAACATAGTAGGCATCGAGAGCTAGAAGTTCCGCCAGAGCTTCGACGGAGGGAGCACCTCTACTGCTTAGCAGTATCTTAGCCAGGGAGTACCTTTTCTACTTGTAGTTTGTGGTCCAGTCTGCTGTTCAGTATGCCCTCATTTACATGTCTTGTTAGCACCGTATGTATTTGGTATTATTGCGAGGTGTATGTACCGAGGGGTTGAGCCTGTGATAGCTAGAAACTACATCGTCGAACAGAGTGAGAACCACCCCGCAGCGCGATGGATAATCTGATGTCACTTCCATCCACCTCTCCACCCCCCCACCTTTCCACCCGCATTATCTTGCCCCCTCTTTCACCTTCCCATCCATCCATCCATCCATCCACCTGCCCCTTCTCACAACAACTTTTCCCCCCTTCCACCCATCTTGCTGCACCCCTGTCACACCCTCTTCCGCTCTTCCAGTCAATATCTCCGACGTGCTGGGTCCGGTGGAGGAGCTGGCCCTGCCAGCCAACGAGACCTCCGTCACTCTCATTAACCTCAAGTACAGCACACGTTACAAGTTTTATTTCAATGCCAAAACAGGCCAGGGAGCAGGGCCTGTCGTTACAGAGGAAGCCGCCACGATCATGGACGAAGGTATGTGTTAACGCGTTGATGATGGTCACAACCTGAACTGTAGTCCATTTCTATCAATGCAAACCCCATTCATATGAGGGTTACCTGTCAACCATTTTGAATGCTTCAAGTCAACTCAGGAATGTCATCCCCCAACATGTAGATTGTGTTTTATCCTTAAGCAATAAGGCCTGAGGGGGTGTGGTGTATGGCCAATATATCTAAGGGCTGTTCTTAAGCACGATACAACGCGGAGTGCCTGGATACAGCCTTTAGCTGTGGTATATTGGCCATATACAGTACCACAAACCCCAAGGTTCCTTACTGCTATTATAAACTGGTTACCAACGTAATTAGGAGATTGAAAATGTTTTGTCATACCCGTCGTATACGGCTTTCAGCCAATCAGCATCTTGGGCTCGAACCGCCCAGTTTATAATTGTTTATAAAGCATGGTACTCTGTTTTGTACTGTAGGTCGTTTTTTTGTGGATGTTGTTTGTGGATGTACAAAATCATTTCACCGGCTAGCATGTGAAAGTGTTTACAGAATCGTACCAAAGCATGATATCACCTCAGTGCAGTAGTTGTAATAACAATAGTGGATCGTGTCCCAGTTGCACTTTGTTAAACACAGTTGGCTCCTTCTTTACCCTTGTGCACCTTCTATACTGATATTAAAGCATCGAGGGACTTCAGGGGTCAGATCATCGGCCTCTGTGTCCGCTTTCTCCCCTTTTGTGTCCCTTTTCCCCCTCTCTAAGTCCTAATTTGTCCGCCCTCTGTCGGTGTGGTTGTCAACGTGCACACCCCCTCATGTTGATCTGAGCCTTTATTAAACAAAGCATCTCTGAGAAGGAGGACCGTGGGCATTCCATATGGGGAGATATAGGGGAAACTCATTGGGGTCACAAAATGTGTAGATAGGTAGGTGCCACCGACAAGAGGGTGTTGACTAAAAAGAGGGGAGAGTACAAGGTTGTGAATGTATACTTTCTGAATGTGTATGCATTCAGCTGACGGACATCCTTGCTAATAAACACTTTAAACTTCCCCCAAGCTTTTGGTATCAATTCCTTATTGCAAAGAGGTTAAAATAGCATTCCCCCCTTTTTAACAAGACCCTCCCCCCCCCAAAAAAAAATTGTCGCTGTCCCAATACTTTTGGAGCTCACTGTAGCTGGATAAAGACATTCAAATATGATGTGATGCATCTTTGGCTGCTGCAACACCTTTTGCCACGCAGCAGACTCAAGACTCCTCAGAGTCTGATTTACTAACTGCGTTATGGAGACTTTACCTCTCCCCCTGCAACTGCTGATCTATGCCTATTTCTATGTCCGGCTGGTGCTGCCTGTCCCGTGCATGACGTTGTGCGTGTTTGAACCTTGCTTCAAACTGCCCCCCCCCTCAAACATGCTGATTGTCTGTTTGCACTCCCACTGCATGCCAATGAGCCCGTGTAACCTCACCGCCGATCTTTGCCCGCGTGGTTTGTGTTGCCTACCTCTGCCGGCGGCGTGCCTGTTGTGTGTCTTTGTCTGTGGTGTTGTGTGATGTTTCTTATTCCTCTCCATGTTGTTCCAGGGAACACCCAACCCTCACCTCCCGTAGCACGGTCTCCTCCGGCACACCTCCCATTCCACAAGGGTACAGCCGCTATAGACCTTGTCACATTCCCAGTCACGCTGTATAGTGTATCTTATCATTGCTTCTCTTCTGATCGATGGTTCACAAGGGTCGATGTTATCATCCATATTGTATTATAGAATGTGTATTACAAATGTTTAGGCTTTAGCGTTTTCATTTGATTGAAAGGCTCATAAACAACAGTGCAACTGTAAAGGTTATTGATCGACCCTGAGAGTAATTGAAGTTGGAATGGAAAATCAAAGTCTGTCTCGCTTTGATTTGGATCTATAGACGTATGTTGCGATATGGACGGATGTCAATATTTGAATCACAAGCTATTATTCTGCTATCGGCGAGTGCATCATCTGAAGGTGAATAGACCCCTGATTTTGTTGAAGCTGAAATTTCGCTTCATTGCTGTCTTCTTCTCTTGTGCTCAGTGCATCCAGTGGCTCCGGCATTCGGGAACGTTAGCTCTTCCGTGGGAGAGGACGGAACGCTGATCAGTTGGGAATACTGGGGAGCGGAAAAAAACCTTTATGTAGAATATATAGTGGAGAACGATAACAGTAAGACATATCCCTCTATCACGCATACTTCAACGTATAGGTGGCAAGAGACTCCTACTCAAAAACTTGGCAATTATGAGGCTGGCTGCTGTTACTTTGCCTCGTGCCCAGATATGATAAAAACTGATTTCTCTGATTGGATAATAAAAATATCCTCCGTGTGATTGGCCGGGAATACAGAATATTGCTTTAAACAGTTGGCACAAACCTATTCAAATGGTTCATAGTCAAAAGCAGTATAGACAGTCTCAGATAATATTTAATGCTCAATGTGGATTGGACTCTTAATTAGCTTTAGTTGTTTTTATTGACCAGCAATGAGGGTTTATAAAAACACACAGTGTGTGTAGTATGGCTCTCTCACAACTATACCTTGAAAACAATTAGAAAGTGAATTAGCATGATGGGTCATTCCTATCAAGTCAATCCCGATAATGTAGTTTCAGATTTTTCAGTTCCCTATTCAGTCACGTTGTAATATTTAGTCTAGTAACCCAGTTCAATGAGACACATCCCACAAATGTTTGTAATCACCATACTTCATTCGTAGAACACCATGAAATAACATAATACAAATGTACAGATGTAGTAATATCTAACATAGATGCCATATGTGATGCTATATACTGTATATTACTTCACCTCTGCCTATAGCACTTCAATAGATACACAAGTAAAAACCATCTCTGCATGAACACCAACAGCCCATTCCAACTTATCAGTGTACGGTGTACATATTAGGACATGAACACTTCTCGGCTGGCTGCAATGGATGTCCTAATATGTACACCGTACATCTTTCGTCCTGCAACTCTCTAGGTGAAGAGGAGTGGCAGAAAGAGCATGTAAATGGCTCTCGGGTCTATGTGCTGAAGGGCTTAAAGGAGGGCCTGTCCTATAGGGTGCGAGTGGTTGCCAAGGGCCACAACGGCCAAGCGGTGCTCCACCAATCAGAAGAGCTTTTGGTGATGATTCCAGGTGAGGCAGCACGCGGTTGGCCGGTCGCCGCCCGGCCTCGCTTTGCCTCGCCCTGTGTTGTGTTGTAGAGAAACGTGTGTGTGTATGCGGTAGCTTTGCTATTCTTCACCACTCAAGAAACCTGTTCCGGTGCCTGTGGTATACAGCGTTGCTGATCAACAGTGTATCTGTTGTTGTAGTTTCTCTTTTGGAAACATACTGGAGGCATGTTCAGTAGAGTTTCCTGACCTGCATGAAGTTGTCCTGTACGCATATTTGTGTTGAAGTCAGGAACACCGTCTTGTTTCTGGAGAGACGTACAGTCAGACCGTCCTCATATCGACGACGGATACCATTCACATGATATAGAAGATGTGTAGCTGTCTAATAATCCACCTAATTCTCTCTCCTGCTGTGGTTAACATGTGTTTTGTTTTTTTGTAATGTGTGTGTACTGTGTGTGTGTGTGTGGGGGGAGGGGGGTGCATGAGCAAGACTGAGAGGCAGAAAGAGAGGGAGAAGACGCGAATGTTGTTTGCGTTAGGCACTGTAGATGTCAAGCTGTTAACTGTCTTCGATACGCTCTGCATTCATGTGCCTGTAACCTCCGCAGACGAGATGTTTAACATAACATCACTAACACACCACTTGTCCTTTGCAGTAACACTATGTGACAATTTCCAAACAATAAAATACTTACAACAGGCTCTTTGGAAACCTATTTTCATACTATCATGTACTTCTGTCTCCTCCACAATCTCCTTTAGTAGCCTTGTTGACAATAGAAGATGTCTGAAACACTGAGAAGTTAACAAAACTTTATTGTACATTAGATTTTCATTGTACTCCAGTAAAGGAACTCAACGTTACTTATATTTCCTTTCTCAATTAAAGCAACAGGCCTGTCGTTAACAGTTTTCTGATATCCTCTTCCTTCCCTCTGTGCCTGACCAGCTATGGCAGCCCGACAGGTGGATATTGCAACTCAGGGCTGGTTCATCGGCCTGATGTGTGCCATCGCTCTCCTCATCCTCGTTCTCCTCATCATCTGCTTCATACAGAGAAACAAGGGAGGAAAATACCCAGGTGGGTACTTTTGGTTGGCGCATAAACACGCACGCATACACACATGCAAACAAGCACACGCACGCACGTTGTCGCCTTCATATCCATCACCCATCTTAGGCCGTAGTAAATGACACATTTGATGAATCCCCCCTCTCCTCCAGTGAAAGAAAAGGAGGACGCTCACACAGACCCGGAGTTCCAGCCCATGAAAGAGGATGACTGTACTTTCGGGGAATACAGGTGAGAAACATGACTCTCCTGGAGCCTGTTGGGGCCCCCCAACCACCCCACCAAGCCCTTGCTCCCTCCCCAGACCTGGTTCCTGTCAGCAAGACAGGCGCTCTGGCCTCCCCGTCCTAACTGCTGATCTCTACTTGCCGCGGGACTACCATCATTCTAACAGGGATTCTGGCATTGCAGACGTTTGGAGCTACACTGTAAAGCACAAGTCTCTTTCTTTATGGAAGAGGTTGGGTAAGGGGGGGCAGGGACGGGGAGGGATTCTCCTCCGCTTAGTGTGTCGGTGGCTTGGTGGCCAGATCGATATTGTAGTGTGTTTGACTGTGTTGCGTTATTCGATAAGCAGGATATACAGTATTATTCAGGTCTACGTTTTAGGGGTTTCGGTTTTTCGGGGACTTTTAAAAGCTTTCCCTAGAACAGTCAGGAATATTTTTGAAGAATAACTTTCAGTATTCCAAGCTGGCATGCATAGATACCTGCCCCACTAATTTCACATTTGTAACCAAATGAATACCTTGTAACAAATACATTGTGCATATAAATATACAGTAGCTTTTGTATTATGGAATATACGTACATACTTAATAAATTAATATTTGCATACATATGCATACTATACAGTAATTACACTCATCCCAGTTGATATAAGCTCTGACTAACTGCAGTTAATCTAGTTATGCTTGCTATAGCGCCTTCTAACTGCTTTTAAGGCTGCTTGCTTTTCCAACCATGCACGCAGATATTAAGAAAAACGAAGCACTTTACTTATTATGTATAGCGTTTTGGAAACATTATTTTGTACCGGTCCAGCTTTTTTCCAATTTATATGACGTTTTTTCTTTTTTTCTTCTTATATTTGATATTATTACTTTTTGTATCATGTGTTTTAAACATAAATATGCTCTATTAATATACATTCTATCTATGCTGTAACACAATACACTACACCGCCAAAAGTATGTGGACACCTGGGAAAACCTAGAATGTCATTGTATGCTGTCGTGTTAAGATTTCCCTTCACTGGAACTAAGGGGTCTTGCCCGAACCATCAAAAAACAGCCCCAGACCATTATCCCTCCTCCACCAATATTTTATACACCTGTCTACAATGGGTGTGGCTGAAATAGCCTCATCCACTAATTTGAAGGGCTGTCCACATACTTTACACAGTGTATATGGAATTGTGGATATATAATGTTGTGTGATATGCATGGCGTGATGAAGACCGTATATAAAACTCGCTGTAGGCAATAATGTCTTGAATGAAATCATAGATACAGTGCCTTGCGAAAGTATTCGGCCCCCTTGAACTTTGCGACCTTTTGCCACATTTCAGGCTTCAAACATAAAGATATAAAACTGTATTTTTTTGTGAAGAATCAACAACAAGTCGGACACAATCATGAAGTGGAACAACATTTACTGGATATTTCAAACTTTTTTAGCAAATCAAAAACTGAAAAATTGGGCGTGCAAAATTATTCAGCCCCCTTAAGTTAATACTTTGTAGCGCCACCTTTTGCTGCGATTACAGCTGTAAGTCGCTTGGGGTATGTCTCTATCAATTTTGCACATCGAGAGACTGAATTTTTTCCCATTCCTCCTTGCAAAACAGCTCGAGCTCAAGGAGGTTGGATGGAGAGCATTTGTGAACAGCAGTTTTCAGTTCTTTCCACATATTCTCTATTGATTCAGGTCTGGACTTTGACTTGGCCATTCTAACACCTGAATATGTTTATTTTTGAACCATTCCATTGTGGATTTTGCTTTATGTTTTGGATCATTGTCTTGTTGGAAGACAAATCTCCGTCCCAGTCTCAGGTCTTTTGCAGACTCCATCAGGTTTTCTTCCAGAATGGTCCTGTATTTGGCTCCATCCATCTTCCGATCAATTTTAACCATCTTCCCTGTCCCTGCTGAAGAAAAGCAGGCCCAAACCATGATGCTGCCACCACCATGTTTGACAGTGGGTATGGTGTGTTCAGGGTGATGAGCTGTGTTGCTTTTACGCCAAACATAACGTTTTGCATTGTTGCCAAAAAGTTCAATTTTGGTTTCATCTGATCAGAGCACCTTCTTCCACATGTTTGGTGTGTCACCCAGGTGGCTTGTGGCAAACTTTAAACGACACTTTTTATGGATATCTTTAAGAAATGGCTTTCTTCTTGCCACTCTTCCATAAAGGCCAGATTTGTGCAATATACGACTGATTGTTGTCCTATGGACAGAGTCTCCCACCTCAGCTGTAGATCTCGGCAGTTCATCCAGAGTGATCATGGGCCTCTTGGCTGCATCTCTGATCAGTCTTCTCCTTGTATGAGCTGAAAGTTTAGAGGGATGGCCAGGTCTTGGTAGATTTGCAGTGGTCTGATACTCCTTCCATTTCAATATTATCGCTTGCACAGTGCTCCTTGGGATGTTTAAAGCTTGGGAAATCTTTTTGTATCCAAATCCGGCTTTAAACTTCTTCACAACAGTATCTCGGACCTGCCTGGTGTGTTCCTTGTTCTTCATGATGCTCTCTGCGCTTTTAACGGACCTCTGAGACTATCACAGTGCAGGTGCATTTATACAGAGACTTGATTACACACAGGTGGATTGTATTTATCATCATTAGTCATTTAGGTCAACATTGGATCATTCAGAGATCCTCACTGAACTTCTGGAGAGAGTTTGCTGCGCTGAAAGTAAAGGGGCTGAATAGTTTTGCACGCCCAATTTTTCAGTTTTTGATTTGTTAAAAAAGTTTGAAATATCCAATAAATGTCGTTCCACTTCATGATTGTGTCCCACTTGTTGTTGATTCTTCACAAAAAAATACAGTTTTATATCATTATATTTGAAGCCTGAACTGTGGCAAAAGGTCGCAAAGTTCAAGGGGGGCGAATACTTTCGCAAGGCACTGTATGTACAGTATAAGTCATCCAGTATGAAGCTATCGGCATGTTGGAGTTAAGAGGCCATGTTGGAGTGAAAGATGTCATGTCAAGTTTCAACAAGGCAAAAAGCTATTCTTGTCCCGTCCACATCAAAACTCTTATATAGTTTACGATCATAACACGAGAGACAATAAGCTACTAATGGGCCAAATCTGTCCATTCAAATAGCAAAATAATAGACAATATGACAGAGTGTATATTGTTGAAATAACAAGTATTAGACAATATATCACAAGGCTAAATGTGTAATATAGAGTGCCTTTGTGAAGGGAAATCAAATGTCTCACCAATGCCATTATTCCAACCATGGGGCTTTATGTCAATAAATACTCATCTAACTCTACTAAGCTGTTCCGGTTTGGCTGCAGGCGTGCATAAATCCTGTGCTGTAACTATGATGTAGCTGTTGACCTTGAACGCCAGTGTCTACCCTTACAAGGGGGAAATGTGATGTTGAAGAGAGATACATACTGCTCTGCTATGTGTTTGGATGGATGTGTGGGTGCTGTATGCATAGACCACAGAAGGGAGCAGTGAAACCCATGTGAAAACACTGATGGGTTAGCAACCAGTGAAGGCTTGTCTCATCTGTGCATGCTGGTTCAAGGGGGGGGGGGGGGGGTCGTGCCTGATCACTCTGTTTATGTGGGTCACAGACAAGTTAATGAAGGGTACTGCAAGACTGGCATGAGAGGAGTGACCAAAGGACTGCTATACTGTGATATCATTCTGATAAACAGTACTTACTGCCACTTGGAGAAAAAGGCCTGCTTTAAAACCACCCCAGAGTTACACCACTGTCCTTGTCTGTGCTATTATAAACTGTCATTAACTGTCATAAAGCCTACATAGTGGTGTCATATCGTATCATCATCATTGGTGTCCAATGCAGTGCTTTCAGTCGTTAATCTGTAGTAAGATTGCATCCTGATGACATTGGATTTCTTGTCGAGTAATGTTTTATTAGCTGACGTAACCTGTTATGACTGGCTATAACAGGTGTAATAAAAGTGCGATACCATTATGAAGGCTTTATTTAAAGAGAGTCCACCTGCTATTCACTCTCATGAATCATCGGCTGACATTGATTTGAATGTTGACTAAACTAATGTTAAATCCTCAAAGAAAGCTTTCTTTACAGTTTCTTCATTTGTTTGCAAAAGTGTGATTATTTGTTATTCATGCTTTTGGGGACGTTTGGCTGACAATTCATTTGCTTTTCATGTGATTGCTTATTACATCTTTGGATTTTCAGTTTGTCATTGCAACTTTTGTTGGAGAGAAACGTTTCTGTCTGGCAATACAGCAACTATGTATTATTTTCCTCCTCGTGTCATGGCTTCAGGGGAAATAAGGGAATGGGTATGATTTTGCTTGTATTCCCCTGTTGCGTGATGAAAACCAACTACTCGCTCACATCATTTTTTTTTAGACTTGGGGCTAGATAAAGAAAAACAATATATGAAAAATGATACTGTTAACATCCACTGTCAGAAGTAGTGCCTTCTGAGTCCACATTTCAACCCAATTCAGGATATAAACAAATATTTTCATAAGCTGTGGAATAATATGTTTGAACTTTCTTTTCTCCTGGAATTAGACACATTTGAATACTTGTGTAATGGTAGTAAAAGTAATTAGGAAATTACTTCAGTGCTCCATCTAAAAAAAAAAAGGCCATACACTAAAATCCTTGTTTACATCATTCTGTCCTCATTTCACCTGCATGTCGTTTTCTCCTAGTGACACTGAGGACCATAAGCCGTTAAAAGGGAGCCGCACACCGTCTAACGGGACGGTGCACAGGGACAACAGTGACGACAGTTTAGTAGACTACGGCGGCGATGGTGGAGACGGCCAGTTCAACGAGGATGGGTCTTTTATTGGACAGTATAGCGGGAAGAGCTCTGCCAGGGACACTGCTGGGGGCCACGAAAGCTCCGAGGCCCCGTCCCCCGTTAATACCTCCGCTATGAACTCCTTTGTGTAGCCGGCTGGTTGATCAGTAGGTCAGCCAGGTGGAGGGATAGGCAGCCAGGCCAGTAGGTGGTGCTGCAGTAAACTGAACTCCTTTGTAGCCAGCTGGTTAAACAGCCAGGTCCATAGGTTTGTGTAGCCAGACATTTGGACATCCAAACCTGTAGGGGCTCTCCAGTGACTGTTCCATTCGCCATCTTCACAGGGCTGTTCCTCACGTCACCTCGTGGCTTATTGTCATCCCATGCCCCGCCCATCCGCGCACTACTGTCACAAACACATAGGAGACTTCTTGAGAGACACATAACAGACACGTGTGAGACTCTCTACACTGGAGGATTGTACGTTATCATTTGGAAATCACTGAATTTGTGGAGGGAATGCGGAGACTGTTCCGACTCTTTTACTCTCTGTAGCCTGTTGACTTAAGTAGCGACACTTAGAACCAGACGTCTTCCTGAAATGATGCACAAACACATGTTAATTAACACAAATGAGTCGATTATTACAATGAAGCGATTGTCTAGTTATCTTGAACTGCTCTACGGTACACATTTGAATTATTTGGGTTTGCTGTATGGTTTTTCCGGTCAAAGCATTATCTTGATATTATTGTGTGTGTTCGAGGTACTTTGTCCTTCAGGGCAACCACAAAGAGGCATCAGTGTCTGTCGACATGGTGGTGAAACGTGTTACTTAGTACATGAAAATCATTCCATGTCCTTTTGCAAGACAGTTGCATCTACAGTGCAGGATTATGTCCAGTGAGCTCCTAAAAGTATTCTCCTGCCTGAATCTGTGATTCCGACTCCAAGCAGGCTCAATCAAGCATGACTCAAGTTACATCAGTCGCTGCATCCACGCCCTCACCAGGGGATGCTGGTGCCACTTTAAATGGGGGAGGACAGGCTCGCCGTAATGGCTCGAATTAAATTAACGGAACGGTATCAAACGCCAGGAAGCCACCAGCCTTCACTGGTGCTCACATGTCACCTTTGTTTTGATCACTGCAAATGCTGAAGTGCGGCATGCTGTCATGACATCATCATCATAACCTTTGACCTGCATGTGACCTTACGTCCTGTGGTTGCACATCACATGACCTGACGGTGACTTTATGGCTCTTTCTGTGCGACCCAAAGTGCATGTACTGACATCCAACGCTTTTCTTTAGCTTTTCTTTCAAAATGTTGCGTTCATTTGTGGTGCTGTGTGGCCTTCAGCAGTACGGTGCCTTTCAATACAGAACTCTGATTCAGTTCAGTCTAGATTAATTCACAAAAAGACCGTTTTACCCAGAGTTCAGTGAGTGGAATGCCCATAAAGCAATAGTCATACTCTGAGGATGATGGGTTCAGCTAGGAAGGATGAAAGGATGGAGGACTCCATAAATTAAGGAATAATTCATACAAGTCATCTTTTGAAAAGCTTCAAAATGCTTCTCCCTCAGATAAGCGGCTTAAGGTTGCCATATTGGACACGGTCAAGGCTCTGTACATTTTTTCAAGGTTCGGGTCATCTACGAAGTGTTTGATCATATTTTTGCGCTGTGTGTGCGTGCGTGTTGAGGGGATAATATTCATGCGAGTCACTTATACTAACTACATTTGATGGCCTTTGGCGTGATAAGGGAAGGGATCGAGATTTTTATTTTAACTTGCATCAAGTTTTACGTCGTTTTTTTTGAATGAACATTATCTGTTGCATTTGTAAATATATACTCTAATTGACTGTACAGAAAACCACTGCAAGAGGAGCTTAAAATGGATAGTTCAGCCAAATGACAACATTTGATCAACTATCCCTTTTAAAGAGCCTGGAAGGCAGAACTGTGCATGAGAAGGTTTAGACTGGCTGAGAAAGCTGTGTTCAATATAGACTACCGCTATAGAATAAATATACATTTTTTGTTACTATTTCTTTTTTTCTTTGATGTGAACATTGTACATTATTGTAACTAACAGGACAAGACGTTGCTCATGAGTTCACATTTGGATGGTTTCCATTTGTCAAGCGATATTGTTGTGTTTTTCCCAAAATGTCCCTATTTTGTACTAAATGAAACCATACAGTACTCTGTAAACCTTCAGATGTAATGGACTTTGGCGTGTAAGATAAGTACTCTTCGATGTACTGTGTCATTCTGGTTTATGTTGCTTATATGAGCAGCACAAGGTCTGCCAAACTCTTCCACTTTGTGACCGTATTGAAAATGGTTTGGTGTTCTTATTCTAAAACAGTTTCAAGGTTTTTACTAACAATTGATTTGTATTTAAGCTTCTCCACGTAGTGAAATAACGAATTTCCAAGTAACTTGAAATATAATGAATGAATAAAGTATTATTATCTTCTTCGATGTCCATTCTATCTTTATTGTGAACCTTCATTCTGACTGTTCTAATATTCGTAATGTTCTAAATTAAACAGCAATGCAATGGAAGCCAATGGAGCTTTGCCAATGATATGATAAAACCAATCTTATGATAAAGATAAAGTAGGTGCTACACAATGGCTCCATAAATATTCTATTATATTACACTACGATAAAGTGTCAAAACGGCAGTATGTTTTGCTCCACAACAGACCAACTCGTTGGCAATGGGAATAAGCATCGACGAAGAGAACAAGGATTCCACACCTTCACAGAACTGGGAGATAAGGTGTGTGTGTGTGTGTGTTGGTGAGGGGTTCATGCTGAATCTCTCGCTCTGGATCTCTCATCACTTCTTTTCCCACTGCGCTCTATGCATCGGGGAGGTGTGTGAGCACGTGTGTGAGCCCGTGTGTGAGTGCCAAACCAGACTTTGATATGAGACGAATGCTAAACACTTTGGGGGTGCTTATTATACCTGGGATCTTTTTTGAGATGAGGGACTACACGAGGGAACCTGGGTGAAATGAGAGCACAAGTCAGTTTACAAGGCGCGTCAGGGCTAAGACACTCCCCGGCAGGAACAGGTAGCAGTAGTCGCTCCAAAAACATACAGATCACAGGGGTAGCACAGTGTGAGACAACACCATCCTATGCTGCGAGCCAAAGGATGCAGGCAACTTATGCAACGCAGTGAAAGTATTAAGTCAACCGTAGAGTCTGAAGTATGCTGCTCGCCTCACAGTAAACTGGAGACAGTGGGAAAGGAAGGGGGAGACCTAGTCAGTTGCACAACTGAATGGACTGAACCGAAATTTGTCTTCTGCGCTTTAACCCAACCCCACCGAATCAGAGAGATGCAGGGGGGGTGAGAGGGGGGGGGAAGAGAGAGACAGGGAGAGGAGAGGAAGGGGAGAGCAAAAGGGCAAAGAGGAGGAGAGCGAGAGGAGAGGAAGAGGGCAAAGAGGAGGAGAGCGAGGAAGAGTCATACACAGACAGGGAGAGAGATCATGTGTGAGGATGGAGACAGAGAGAGTCCTGATGAAACAGAACAGCTCAGCCATATTTGTTGGCGTTCACTTGTTGACCCTTGCTTTTCCACTATGGTCATGCACTGTATGTATGGGTGTAACTGGGAGCGAACACACAGACCATCTGGTGTGCCATCACACACATACACACACACAGTACACTACACTGGTGTCGGGAAGCAAGAACGTCTGGTGGGGGGCTCTTGGACCACTTCTCCGTTTGGCAAGGACACTTGGCCTTCTGTTCACTTCTCTCTCTTTCTACTGCATGGTTAAATTCATTGGGAGTAATTATTTCACGGATGACTTCTCAGTAATTAGAACAGCTATTCAAATCTTCCTGGATGCACAGAGAGAGAACTAAATGGATGCTCTCAAACGGGAAACTTTCCTCACCAGCAATTGGACCAGCATGTATTATTTTCTGGATATAAATGAACGAAAACAATCATAACTTTAACCCAGAAAGGTGGCTATTGTCCTCTAATCCTTATACAGTATCGTACAGACGGTAATTGCCATTTGTGGACTCATCAGTGCCATCTCATCACACAATATGTGGAAGACAGATTTGTATTCTAGCCTTTACTGCCACCTAGTGATTAAAAGGCAAATCATATGGATGAGAAGATAACAAACCGGATCATTACCGTCTCAATGTGAAATAAAATAATGACCCAGTGGAGGCTGCTGAGGGGAGAACAGCTCGTAATAATGTCCGGAACAGAGCAAATGGAATGGCATCAAACACCTGGAAGCCATGTTTGTTTGAGGTATTTGATTCCGCTCCAGTCATTACCACAAGCCCGTCCTCCCCAATTAAAGTGCCACCAACCTCCTGTGACGAGCACGGAAGTGTACATCCAAATGTAACTATTATTTGATTTTGAAACGTTTTCACATTTCATTTAACAGATTGTCATAGGATGGATAATGTTATGTAAATAAAATCATGACATACTGAATGACCTTTCTGGGAGCATCGAAGGTAAGTGATCTGACACGAACCAATGTCAATATATTTACAATATAACCAAATAATTGGACATTATTCTACCACATGGTCATACACCACAACACACTTCCCATATGCTGTTGTTTTCTTTTTGGTCCTCGGTTACATGGGCTCCCTGGTAAGAGGCTTAGCTATTCATTTTCATGACAACAGTCATATTATCTGTGTGTTTATTGGTGATCGTTACCACCGAAACAGCAGCTGCCCTCTTTAAACCTACAACCCTTCCCTCCATCCCTCTCCTTTCAGCCATCTCCCTCTCCCAATCCTCCAGCGTCGACTGCATCACCCCAACCTTCCCCCTACAACCCCCCCCGTTTCCCATCCATCTCTTCCCTATCCTAATCCTTCCTCTCTTCTACCCCAATCCCTACATCTTCATTCCCTCCCCCATCCCCTGTCCCACCCCTGCAACTCCTTCCTATCCTCAACTCCCCCTCTTTCCACCCCCCCCCCCTATCATCCCAATCCTCTGCGGACTGATCAGAGGTTCTGTGTCGACAGTATGTCTGCCATGACACCCATTAGCCATTCATTCCCGGCTGGTACTGCCTCCTCCCTGTCCATCCACCTGATTTACGGTTCCTGTTGAGATAAAAGCCTGTGGTATGCTCCATGTCAGGCTGTGCATGGCCTGCTTTTAACAGGAAGAAAAAGAGGAAGAATGAAGGGGAAAATATTCGGATAATCTGCCAATCTACGAGGTCAATGATCTACTAAAGGAGATGCTTGAAAAAATACACGACATCTCTATTGCTAGTACTGACTTTATTGTCCCCAAGGGGAAATTTTGTTGCAGTGTCATGTACACATTTCAAGTGGCGTTTAAATACAAAACAAAATGGACAATACAACTTTCATAACAGTTACATGCCAATAAAAATAATAATAATAATAATAATAATAGCCCGAGCTATTTAGGAGGGATATCACACCTGACACAAATGATTGTCTAATTCTGTTTTTCCTGCTGAGGGGTGCTCTATACCTGCGCCTAGAGGGGAGTAGTTCAAAGTCCAGGTACAGGGGATGGCTTGGGTCTAAAATGATTTTTGTGAGCCTTACAGAGGGCTCCAACCTTAAACCTCATCCAGGCTCGTCTGTTTGACTACAGGGACCTTGCTTGCTGTGGCAATAATCCTTCTCAGCATATTTCTCTGGCTGACAGTGACATTGCCAAACCAACAAAAAATACAAAAAGATACAATTACTCTCAATTTAATATTTGTAAAAGAGAGTCAATATAGTAGTCTACATTAAAAGATCCCAGCTTTTTGAGAAAGTACAGTCTCTGTTGGCTCTTTTTGTCGATCAAAAAAGAGGATACTCAGATATTTGTATTCCTCTATGATTTCTATATTCTGACCTTTGATAGATGTTGCAGATGTTGCTCTCTCTCGCTCTTTCTCCCTCTTCCTCTCGCTCTTTCTCCCTCTCCCTCTCACTCTTCCTCTCCCTCTCTCCCTCTCTCTCTCTCTCTCTCTCTCCCTCTCTCACTCTCCCTCTCTCTCATTCAATTTAAGGGATTTAATGGCATTGGAAACACATGTTAACATTGCCAAAGCAAGTGAAGAATAAATAAACATAAATATGGGTTATATTTACAATGGTGTTTGTTCTTCACTGGTTGCCCTTTTCTTGTGGCAACAGGTCACACATCTTGCTGCTGTGATCGCACACTGTGGTATTTCACCCAATAGATATGGGAGTTTAACTAAATTAGTTTATTTAAAAAAATAAATATTTAACCTTTATTTAACCAGGTAGGCCAGTTGAGAACAAGTTCTCATTTACAACTGCGACCTGGCCAAGATAAAGCAAAGCAGTGCGACAGAAACAACAACACAGAGTTACACATGGGATAAACAAACATACAGTCAATAATACAATGGAAAAATATATGTACAGTGTGTGCAAATGTAGGGAGGTAAGGCAATAAATAGGCCATAGTGGCAAAATAATTGCAATTTAGCAATTAAACACTGGAGTGATAGATGTGCAGGAGATGAATGTGCAAGTAGAGATACTGGGGTGCAAAGGAGCAACAAAAAAAAGAACATAAGGTCGTTGGTTGGGCTATTTACAGATGGGCTGTGTACAGGTGCAATGATCGGTAAACTGCTCTGACAGCTGATGCTTAAAGTTATTTAGGGAGATATGTCTCCAGCTTCAGTGATTTTTGCAATTCGCTCCAATCATTGGCAGCAAAGAACTGGAAGGAAAGGCAGACAATGCAGGAGTTGGCTTTGGGGATGACCAGTGAAATATACCTGCTGGAATGCGTGCTACATGTGGGTGCTGCTAAGGTGACCAGTGAGCTGAGATACGGTGGGGCTTTACCTAGCAAAGACTTATAGATGACCTGGAGCCAGTGGGTTTGGTGATGAATATGAAGCGAGGGCCAGCCAATGAGAGCAAACAGGTCGCAGTGGCGGGTAGTATATGGGGCTTTGGCGACAAAACGGATGGCACTGTGATAGACTACAGTCGTGGCCAAAAGTTTTGAGAATGACACAAATATAAATTTTCTGCTGCTTCAGTGTCTTCAGATATTTTTGTCAGGTGTTACTATAGAATACTGAAGTATAAATACAAGCATTTCATAAGTGTCAAAGGCTTTTATTGACAATTACATGAAGTTGATGCAAAGAGTTGATATTTGCAGTGTTGACCCTTCTTTTTCAAGACCTCTGCAATCCGCCCTGGCATGCTGTCAATGAACTTCTGGGCCACATCCTGACTGATGGCAGCTCATTCTTGCATAATCAATGCTTGGAGTTTTGTTTGTCCACCCGCCTCTTGAGGACTGACCACAAATTCTCAATGGGATTAAGGTCTGGGGAGATTCCTGGCCATAGACTCAAAATATCGATGTTTTGTTCCCAGAGCCACTTAGATATCACTTTTGCCTTATGGCAAGGTGCTCCATCATGCTGGAAACGGCATTGTTCATCACCAATCTGTTCCTGGATGGTTGGGAGAAGTTGCTCTCGGAGGATGTGTTGGTACCATTCTTTATTCATGGCTGTGTTCTAAGGCAAAATTGTGAGTGAGCCCACTCCCTTGGCTGAGAAGCAACCCCACACATGAATGGTCTCAGGATACTGTTGGCATGACACAGGACTGATGGTAGCGCTCACATTGTCTTCTCCGGACAAGCTTTTTTCCGGATGCCCCAAAAAATCGGAAAGTGGATTCATCAGAGAAAATTACATTACCCCAGTCCTCAGCAGTCCAATCCCATTTGCAGACTGTCAGTCTGTCCCTGATGTTTTTCCCGGGAGAGAAGTGGCTTCTTTGCTGCCCTTCTTGACACCAGGCCATCCTCCAAAAGTCTTTGCCTCACTGTGCATGCAGATGCACTCACACCTGCCTGCTGCCATTCCTGAGCAAGCTCTGTACTGGTGGTGCCCCAATCCCGCAGCTGAATCAACTTTAGGAGACGGTCCTGGCGCTTGCTGGACTTTCTTGGCACCCTGCAGCCTTCTTCACAACAATTGAACCGCTCTTCTTGAAGTTCTTGATGATCTGATAAATGGTTGATTTAGGTGCAATCTTACTGGCAGCAATATCCTTGCCTGTGAAGCCCTTTTTGTGCAAAGCAATGATGGCGGCACGTGTTTCCTTGCAGATAACCATGATTGACAGAGGAAGAACAATGATTCCAAGCCCCACCCTCCTTTTGAAGCTTCCAGTCTGTTATTCAAACTCAATCAGCAAGACCGAGTGACCTGCAGCCTTGTCCTCGTCAACACTCACACCTGTGTTTACGAGAGAATCACTGACATGATGTCTTTTGTGACATGGCTAAAATGCAGTGGAAATGTTTTTGGGGGGATTCAGTTCATTTGCATGGCAAAGAGGGACTTTGCAATTAATTGCAATTCATCTGATCACTCTTCATAACATTCTGGAGTATATGCAAAATGCCATCATACAAACTGAGGTAGCAGACTTTGTGAATAGTAATATTTGTGTCATTCTCAAAACTTTTGGCCACGACTGTACATCCAATTTGCCCAGTAGAGTGTTGGAGGCTATTTTGTAAATGACATTGCCGAAGTCAAGGATCAGTAGGGTAGTCAGTTTTACGAGGGTATGTTTGGCAGCATGAGTGCAGGATGCTTTGTTGCGAAGTAGGAAGCCGATTCTAGATTTAATTTTGGATTGGAGATGCTTCATGTGAGTCTGGAAGGAGAGTTTACAGTCTAACCAGACACCTAGGTATTTGTAGTTGTCCACGTATTCTAAGTCAGAACCGTCCAGAGTAGTGATGCTAGACAGGCGGGCGGGTGTGGGCAGAGATCGGTTGAAGAGCATGCATTAAGGCTTGGACCCAGTGACTCCCCTCCTCTTCCTCTGGACATCGAGGGAGGTCCGGCATACTCGGTTCTGGATTCGAGGCATCGGCTGAGGCGTCTCCTGTCCCTCATCGACTGGGAGGGGTACAGCCCAGAGGAGCGGTGAGGGGTTCCTGTGATGGGCATCCTGGACAATTCGCTGACCAGGGATTTTCACCGCCGGCGCACTGACCGACTCGCACTGCATCCCTGTGGTCGTCTCAGAGGCCGGTGACGTCCTGCTCGGGGGAACGAGAGGGGGTACTGTCATGGATCCCTCCGGTACTGCTGCTCATTCTGTTCACCAGCTCCGGAGGTCTACGTCACCGGCCTTCGAGGCGACACTGAATTTGATTCATGACCACCAACCCCGGACTGTCTTGTCTCATTATGCACAGCTGGTTCCCATTCCCCAATTAGCATGTGTATATATGTGCCTTCTATTCCGCATTGTCCTTGTTGATTATTTCCCCATGTCAGTTTTTCTTGTGAGTACAGTACCTGTGCTCTGTTGTATCGGCTTTCGTGCTACGTGTTTTTGTACACTTGTTATTACTGGTCTCGTCCCATGTATTATTTATAGGTTTACACCTCGCTCTTTTGTTTGGGGTACATACCTGTGTTTTGGGACGAAGCCCAAAACAAACACGTGTATATATTATATATATGCAGAGGATTTTTCAAAGATTGCTGTTGACGCATATCCCACGGTAGTTATTGGGGTCAAATTTGGATTGAGGTGATCAGTCCCTGGTTCTAAATATTGGGGAAGATGCCAGAGCTAAGGAGGATGTTAAAGAGTTTAAGTATAGCCAATTGGAATTTATGGTCTCTGTATTTTATCAGTTCATTGAGGACAGCATCAACTCCACAGGACTTTTTGGGTTGGAGGGTTTGTATTTTGTCCTGTAGTTCATTCAATGTAATTGGAGAATCAAGTGTGTTTTGGAAGTCTTTAATAGTTGATTCTAAGGTTTGTATTTAATCATGTACAGTTGAAGTAGGAAGTTTACATACACTGAGGTTGGAGTCATTGAAACTTTTTTTTCAACCACTCCACAAATTTTTTGTTAACAAACTATAGTTTTGGCAAGTCAGTTAGGACATCCACTTTGTGCATGACACAAGTCATTTTTCTAACAATTGTTTACAGACATATTATTTCACTTAAAATTCACTATCACAATTCCAGTGGGAAAGAAGTGTACATATTCTAAGTTGACTGTGCCTTTAAACAGCTTGAAAAATTTCAGAAAATTATGTCATGGCTTTAGAGGCTTCTGATAGGCTAATTGACATCATTTGAGTAAATTGGAGGTGTACCTGTGGATGTATTTCAAGGCCTACCTTCAAACTCCGCCTCTTTGCTTAACATCATGGGAAAATCAAAAGAAATCAGCCAAGACCTCAGATAAAAATTGCAGACCTCCACAAGTCTGTTTTATCCTTGGGAGCAATTTCCAAATGCCTGAAGGTACCACGTTCATCTGTACACACAATAGTACGCAAGTATAAACACCATGGGACCACACAGCCATCGTACCGCTCAGGAAGGAGACGCGTTCTGTCTACTAGAGATGAACGTACTTTGGTGCGAGAAGTGCAAATCAATACCAGAACAACAGCAAAGGACCTTGTAAAGATTCTGGAGGAAACAGGTACAAAAGTATCTATATCCACAGTAAAACGAGTCCAATATTGACGTAACATGAAAGGCCGCTCAGCAAGGAAGAAGCCACTGTTCCAAAACCGCCATGAAAAAGCCAGACTACGGTTTGCAACTGCACATGGGGACAAAGATCGTACTTTTTGGAGAAATGTCCTCTGGTCTGATGAAATAAAAAGCTTGTTCGCAAATGGATCTTCCAATTGCACAATGACCCCAAGCATACGTTCAAAGTTGTGGCAAAATGGCTTAACAAAGTCAAGGTATTGGAGTGGCCATCACAAAGCCCTGACCTCAATCCTATAGAATGTTTGTGGGCGGGTGAGATTAGGGAGGCCTAAAAACCTGACTGAGTTACACAAGTTCTGTCAGGAGGAATGGGACAGAATTTACCAAACTTATTGTGGGAAGCTTGTGGAAGGCCACCCGAAACGTTTGACCCAAGTTGAACAATTTAAAGGCAATGCTACTAAATACTAATTGAGCGTATGTAAACTTCTGACCCACTGGGAATGTGATGAAAGAAATCAAATCTCAAATAAATAATTCTCTATTATTCTGACATATTACATTCTTAAAATAAAGTGGTGATTGTAACTGACCTAAGACAAGGAATTTGTACTGAACGTCAAGAATTGTGAAAAATCGAGTTTAAATGTATTTGGCTAAGGTGTATGTAAACTTTCGACTTCAACTGTGTATTTTTTTGCTGTTTTCTTTATTTTAGAGCCAAAAAGATTGTGAATCTGTTGCGTTTTAACCATATGTCTCAGTTTTGGATAGATAACTGTTCATGTGGTTGTTAAGTGTATTCCCATTTTTCCCCAGAAGTGGTTAGTCTATAGATTCTTCAATTACATTGTGCTGATTACTGACGTACTGTTCCTTCTTCTTCCGTTGTGTATTTCTGTTGTCACGATCGTCGTTAGGAGCGGACCAAAATGCAGCGTGGTATGTGTTCATGATGATTTTTTAATTAAAGAAAGCACTGAACACGGAATACAAAACAATAAACGAATAACGACCGTGAAGCTATAATGAGAACTGTGCTGAAACAAGCAACTAACATAGACAAATCACCCACAAACAAACAGTGAAACCCAGGCTACCTAAGTATGATTCTCAATCAGAGAAAACTAATGACACCTGCCTCTGATTGAGAACCATACTAAGCCGAAACATAGAAATCCCAAAATCATAGAAAAACAAACAGACTGCCCACCCCAACTCATGCCCTGACCATACTAAATAATGACAAAGGAAGGAAAAAGGAAAGGTCAGAACGTGACATCTGTATTGTTTTAGGCTCAAGTACTCTGGGTCTCTATGTTTTTGGTTGGATAGGTTTCTCAATTTCTTTCTTAGGTTTTTGCATTCTTCATCAAACCATTTGTAATTGATGATAATTTTCGGTTTTCTGTCTGACATTTTTAGATTTGATAGGGAAGCTGAGAGGTCAAATATACTGTTTAGGTTTTCTACTGCCAAGTTTACAACTTCACTATTACAGTGAAACGTTTTGTCCAGGAAGTTGTCCAAAAGGGATTGAATTTGTTGTTTTTTGGTAGGTTTCCACACTACTTTCCTTCCATCTGTAGATTAATATTATTCAATTCCTTTGGCTTTGATGCCTCATGATATAGTTTCGCTCTGTTCAAGAAGACTGGGATTTTGCTGGGATCTGATAGGGGTGTCAGTGAGCTGACTGTGAATGCTCTGAGAGACTCTGGGTTGAGGTCAGTGATAAAGTAGTCTACAGTACTACTGCCAAGAGATGAGCTATAGGTGTGCCTCTCTCTCCTTCTGTAGTGTGATCAAAGGTTGAGAGAGTGTATGCTACTGATGTGAAGAGTCTGGCCCTTTGTGTTCATATGTAAATGTGGCCTTTGCCACCACAGGCCTGAGAGACCGAGATGATAATTTTTTATGATTCCTCTGTGACATTTCCATATGGCTGACGAATGGTGAGCCAAGACACGCACATCTGTTAAGAGGCCAACCGTCTGACCCCTCAGAGCGTGTCCCCTTCTGCTGATCAACGATAGCATACCCAGAGTTTATTAAACTGAAATGGCACTACATGAAGGGGTAATTTCACTATTTTTTGTTGTTGTTGATATCCACCGTTAATCAGCCTATTTTGCAAATACGCCTTGTAGTTATCCCACTGGAAAGCCTGTGTTTACTTCCTGGCAAAGTCTCAGGATCATGCAAAATGCTATGAAATGCCCCTTTAATGTGATGGTTTCCCCCTGCATCGCTCTCTAATCGAAGGAGCTATTTCCTTGGGGGAGCTAGCTGATACAGTCAACAGAGGCTCTCACAACCCTAGGTCAGTGTACCACCAGTGTGTGTGTGTGTGTGTGTGTGTGTGTGTGTGTGTGTGCACCACTGGGTGGGTGTATACATAAAGTGAGAGTGCTTTTGTTCTAATAATCTGACACTAATGCCCTCTGTCTCCTCCCCTCCACCTGATATCCTTATGGCACCGTGGGGGATTGTATCCCCGTCCTCACCTCCCACCAACCTGAACACACACACGAGCGCACACATGTCCCATTGGGTTTCAGGGATGGAGATACCTTGGGTTGAGTCCCAAAGGGGATCAGTGGAGGGTTAAATCACGACATCCCCCTCTCCTCTTCAGACTCTTCACTCTTCTTCTCTCATACTTCTCCCTCCCCCCTCTCTCACATACTCTCTGTCTCTCTCTCACTGTCTCTCTCAATCTCTGTCTCTCTTTCTCGCACTCTCTCTGTCTCTCACTCTCTCTACCACATATGTGACAATGACCTATTCTCTTCTCTAGAAAGACAGTAGGGTGGATGCTGTTTATGAGTCACCCTGGAGATTGATAGAAGACAATGCCATTCATATCCTACTGTATGTACACTACCATGTTTCTCAGATGAATGAAAGTTATTTGAAAGATTGACATACAAATCTTGGATTACTGGTAGAAAACTATCCTTGAGGACATTATATTTTATACACCGTACCTAGACATTTTTTGAGCATGTCATCATTGCTGATTTAAATGTTTTCACTGTAGGCCTAAGCATAAGCATTGGTGCCAAAATATAATTGAGGGCCTTAAGTATCTCTGTATACATTCACAGCAATGCAATGCTCGTAGACATGTTTTGAGGATGTCATGTGGATTGGGATTGAACTTGTTTTAATTACTAGTGACCTACTCTCTGTGAGCCTTGTTTGTCTCCGCTCATCTTGATAATAGCCCACATCTCTCTCATATCTCCAATCACGTAGACTGCTTCAGGCAACGTCGTTCTCACATTTTAAAATATATAATGATGCCTACACACTGGGCACACACTGGTTGAATCAACGTCAAACGTTGAATTGATGTCTGTGCCCAGTGGTATGCTACTCCATATTAAAATAGGCTACTGCATTTTCCCATTGAAGTACTGACATCATCCAGGTAGAGTTCCTGTTTAGGCATAATGAAAACGATACCATCACACCGCAGAATATGTCAAATAACACTTAGATATGATCGATCCTCCGTTATGTTGTCAGATCTCTTCTGTTATGAACACATCTTTTGGACTGGGTGGCTGCGCCTGTCGCCCAATGAAAGTTCCGTATAGCGCCCCCTATAGACATCCGTCCAATCGAAGAGGACAAGGGCAGAGACGCAGCTGCCTGTCAGTTTCTTCCCTGCTCCTAGTTCCTGAGCACCCGGCGATGATCCAGGCGTGAGTCGTGAATGTACACCGACGGACGGATCGTTCGCTATTGCAGGTAAGAAGATGACAACTTCAGCGATTCTATATACCCCCCCCCCCCTAGAAAAGCTGTGTCTTTGCAGCACCGGGCAAAGCAAGGGGAATCAGTGTTGTTTACAATGATTGAGATGGGGACGAAGTGATGGAGCCTACCGCAATGCAGAATCGTGTACAATTTAGACAAGTTTATGCATCTTGCATCCTCGCTCTGTTATTCCCGACTGCAAAACTGAGACTATACAGATGATCTTGAATGGATGCTGTTTGCACATTGACATGAAACGTTATTCTGGGTGACTTTGGTAGCATGCATTTTCCGTGCACGGACAGACAAGACAGTGCGCTGGCTCCATGGTCTTGAAGGGAGGAATAGTGGGATTGCATTTTTATCCACAATACGGATGATTAGCTACACACCTGTGTACGTTGTTTAATGAATGACATTCATAAAACCTTAAACATATAAAATAGGCTAGCGGTGCTGCTTATCTATCCCTATTCGTTAGGATATCATTATTATAGGCTAGGCAGCAGGATATCTCATGCTTCTCCTATTCTTTCCTAGTAATTGATTTAGAAACAGTCGGCGATTTACTGTAAACAGACCAATCCCTGCAAGATGAACATTTTATTTATTATGAATTATACGCAGCAGAAAATATAGGTCGCTGGGTTCATTGTAGCCGACTAGTTGGAGCCCCAACAGACGGCGATAGCATATCCCAGCATCATCAGGAAATCACCTCAACCACAAGAATGTCAGCCAGGTTGTCAGCCAAGGTACCATGTCATGGGCGCGTCCTGCCTGGGTGTTCGCAGTATTTTTTGCAACTGAAGACTACACTGACGGCCTAGTCTGTACTATAATATATGAGGTATAAACGATTCAACATGACAGATGCTATGGACATGCTGGCCTCTTGGCCAAGAGCCAATTCAACCCAATGCATTCAGTTTCATAAATCTGACATGAACTGTCAGAAGGATTTCATGGGAATGCTTGTCATTTTGATAGGAATCCTATAAACTGGACTGCTCATGAAATGCATCCTCTGTTGTCCCGTGCCCTGCAAAGTCTGACCAAATTCCGACTTGGTGTGTGAGGAATGATAAGGCTTCTCCGGGCTCTTGCTGCTGTATACCATAACAGACCTGAGTTGAAGTAGAATTTATTGTCTCTCGGATACTTCAGCTACTAGATTGAGCTTGCCTGGCACAATGGTACCAGTGTAATAGTCCCGAAAGTAAGTTACTATGATGTCAGTAAATGTTTCCCTCGTTGCTTTGGAACAGTTTCAGCACAGTCAAAGCAGCCAGAGAAGCTATATGACAAACACATTACATAACAGTCACTGTCCCTCCAAGACATGTCTGGCTCTGCCCAGGACCATCATGTGCCCTATCATGCATTTCAAATTTGCAGCCTCAGTGGAGTTGGAGCTGTCCTTGGGTTTGAGGAGTCCTCTGTCAGTGTTTTTGTGACACATCTGAATCCAGAGATAGGTCCAGATAGGGCATCCTTTGAGAAATGCTCTCCAGCAGAAATGTAGCAAAGAAAAACACATTTTCTTCCATGTGCACCCGATCATGGGGCTCACTAAAATAAAGTTGCTTTGCATGTATGTAGTCCTATTCCCTCCAACACTTTTCTCTTTCCTTCCCGAATGACATGCATGAAACCCACGCAGAGTCGGATCTGTGTGGCGCATCACATCTACATGCATTTCGCTACACCTGCAAAAACATCTGCGAAATATGTGTATGTGACCAATAACATTTGATCTGTGGCTTTATCATGGTGTCGGTGAACCTCTTGAGTAGAGGAGACCAAATGCATTGGCTACACCAGTGGTTCCCGTAACTTTTTATAGTCCCGTACCCCTTCAACCATTCATCCTCCAGCTACGTACCCCCTCTAGCACCAGAGTCAGCGCACTCTCAGATGTATACAATACGTTTGTTAAACAAGAATGAGTGTCAGTTTTTGTCACAATTCCGCTCGTGGGAAGTGACAAGGAGCTCTTATAGGACCAGGGCACAAATAATAATATAATAATAATCAATACTTTTGCTCTTTATTTAACCATCTTACATATAAAACCTTATTTGTTCATGGAAAATTGTGAATAACTCATCACAGGTTAATGAGGATGGTGTGCTTGAATGGATACACATAACTCTGCAATGTTTGGTTGCATTGGAGAGAGTCTCAGTCTTAAATCATTTTCCACACACAGTCTGTGCCTGTATTTAGTTTTCATGCCAGTGAGGGTCGAGAATCCACTCTCACATTGGTACGTGGTTGCAAAGGGCATCAGTGTCTTAAAAGCACGATCTGCCAAGGCAGGATACTCTGAGCGCAGCCCAATCCAGAAATCGGGCAGTGGCTCCTGATTAAATTACATTTTCACAGAACCACTTGTTGCAATTTCGATAAGGCTCTCTTGTTCATATACCGGTAAGTGGACTGGAGGCAGGGCATGAAGGGATAATGAATACAGTTGTTTGTGTCATCCGTTTCGGCTATGTATCTGCGTAATTGCACACCCAACTGACTCAGGTGCTTCGCTATATCACATTTGACATTGTCCGTACGCTTGAGTTAATTTGCACAGAAAAAAATCATACAATGATGGAAAGACCTGTGTGTTGTCCTTGTTAATTCAGACAGAGAAGAGCTCCAACTTCTTAATCATAGCCTCAATTTTGTCCCGCACATTGAATATAGTTGCGGAGAGTCCCTGTAATTCTATATTCAGATCATTCAGGTGAGAAAAAACAACACCCAGATAGGCCAGATGTGTGAAAATGATGGTCAGTAAAGAAAACGTTAATAAGCTCGTCTCTCAATACTGTCAATTCTTTTCCCCTTGATAACCAGCGCACTTCTGTAGGTTGTTTAAGCATTACATTGTCACTGCCCATATCATTAGATAGTACAGATAGTGCAGAAAATAATTTCAGGGGCCTTGCTTTAACATGGTTAACCATTTTCACTCTAGTGTCCAAAACGTCTTTCAAAGCTGTCAGGCATTCCCTTGGCAGCAAGAGCCTCTCGGTGGATGCTGCAGTGTACCCAAGTGGCGTCGGGAGCAACTGCTTGCACGTGCATTACCACTCCACTATGTCTCCCTGTCATGGCTTTTGCGCTATCAGTACAGATAGCAACATGAGTAGCAGCTGCGTTTGTTTACATATGGACCGTTAGTGGAATTCCCGCGAGAGAGTAACGTTTAATGTGATTGGATGTTAATTATTTGACTGTGATACCTGTATTTGACATTGTGTCGTTATTTCGCTGAAGACTAGATGGTTGAATTTTATCTTTGGCAGTGAAATGAGGCTACTTAGACGAGAAAAAAACTTCACTCAAATGTATAGCCCCGTTGGAAAATATCAATATCTGTTTGAAAACGTGAAAAAAGTACAATAAATAAAAATTACAAATGAAAAAAAAAGAATATATATATATATATTTTTTAAATGTGAATAACATTTTTATTTGTTGTACCCCCGACAACATGGCGCATACCCCTGGGGATACACACACCCCAGTTTGGGAATACCTGGGCTACACAATAGAGCTTGGCCCTGCTACATGGTCTTGTTTATTATTCTGTCTTCTTGCCTATTAGGCATTATGCCAACCTCACAATTGCAACATCATCAAAACATGAACCATATGTTTATTTTCAGACTGAGATACTTTGAGTGTTGCTCTTTTTTGGTTGGACTACTTCAGTTCAGAAAGATGGTCCTTTTTGTGTGATATTACTGAATTGGTACAGCTCCATAACAAATTGACTAACCCTCTTAGCCTTAAATCAGTGATTTAGAAAGCAGGGAAGTTGAAGTCATGGATGGCTGCCATTTGAGATTAAAGTCATTCAAAGGACTTTTGTGAGATTTGATTTGTCCCAAGATATCCCTCCCCAAATCCAAGCTTTCCAAAGACCCTAGGGAGTCAAAGGATTAGCTGGTAAGAGAAAACTAATATAGTTGTTTTTTGAGATTTGGGTTTGATAATGAAGGTACTCTGGGTCTGGGACTCAGGTGTCGCTGTTTTCAAACCCCACTGATACTCTGTAATCTGAAAGTTAGCAATGTTAACAAGTTCATGTAAAATCCCATAGAGAATGCTAACCAAATGCTAACGAGCGCATTGCATTTTGTACAGTTTTTGACCTAAACTGTATAAGTATACAAATAAATAACACCTTAATTGGGGCGAGTGGGCTTGTGGTAATGGCTGGAGCAGAATAGTAGGTGGGATGGGATCAAATATGGTTTCCATATTTTTATGTAGCTATGCAAGTCAGTTATTAAGAACAATTTCTTATTTACAATGACGGCCTAGGAATAGTGGGTTAACTGCCTTGTTCAGGGGGAGAACGACAGATTTTTACCTTGTCAGCTTGGGCATTCGATCTAGCAACCTTCCGGTTACTGGCCATATGCCCGAACCTCTAGGCTACCTGCTGCCATGTTTGATACCATTCCATTTGCTCCATTGCAGCCATTATTATGAACCATCCTCCCCTCAGTAGCCTCCACTGCTACTCCCAGTTTGCTGCATGCAAAAAAATTATATTAGCCAGCAAGGTTCTTGATCCAAGAGGGGATTCTCTTCTAACCACTTCGCTAGATAGCTAACTAGCTACTAAATTAGCAAACCAAATGCACAACTGTGGAGCATTTAGCACATTTTAGACAGTTAACTTAATAGTTGTAAGATATCTAGCTGGCAAAAATGTAGTTGTGAAGTCCATACTGTAACTAGATCACCTGGTGCATTCTGCACAACAGTGAGTGACTCACAAGGCTCCGGTCTCTTGTCGCTGTGTGCTTGTAAACAAACACCACGTGACAGTTGACTGGGAACTATCATAAGCTTCATAATAATGTGACAGGTGAAAGGAAGAACGCAATGTTCTTTATCTCCTAACGTATTGCACAAGATGATTGCTGGTATTTACTTAAAAAGTAGCTACACATATTAAAATGAAATATTGTATTAACGGTATTGAATAACCATCCCATGTCTTTTTCCAAATACCCCAGCATACAGTATATACTGTATACCGCCCAAGCCTAACACACACACACACACACACACACACACACACACACACACACACACACACACACACACACACACACACACACACACACACACACACACACACACACACACACACAGCTCTAAGCCTAAGTGCTGTAACGATGGGGCAAAAACCCTTTCTCCTTTCCTTATCCCGCTGGCAAACATGTGACACTCTTGTCTTGGTGGTCTCTTCAGATTGCTCAGAAATTTCACCAAACCTCCATCAATAAAGAGAGGATCACTAATGGTACCGCTGGCTGGCTGGCTTTGTGAGAGAAACATGACGTCTTCTTCTCTCTCTTCTTCTGTTTGCTCGGAGACAGACCCCCCCTCTGTTCAATCCAGAGGGGGGGAAAGGCCCTCAGTCCGTCCCTACTGCCTTCTCTGTGCTCTCTATCGTCTTTGTATGTGTTTAGTCCCTACTGCCTTCTCTGTGCTCTCTATCGTCTTTGTATGTGTTTAGTCCCTACTGCCTTCTCTGTGCTCTCCATCGTCTTTGTATGTGTTTAGTCCCTACTGCCTTCTCTGTGCTCTCTATCGTCTTTGTATGTGTTTAGTCCCTACTGCCATCTCTGTCTGTGCCACAGGCCTGTCATTCTCTATGTCTGTGGGTTGTCCTTCTCGCTCATGTATCAGAAGGGTTGGTCCATTTAGCTCTTTGTTCGAACCCAGAGACAGAGAGAGAAATAAAGGTTGTCAGTTAGTCCCCGCTGCTATCTCTGTATGCGTATTGTCCCCACTGCCGATATGTACTGTATGTTAGTGATGTGCGGGTTGACTCATAACCTGTAGTCCCCGCTGCTATCTCTGTATGCGTATTGTCCCCACTGCCCGATATGTACTGTATGTTAGTGATGTGCGGGTTGACTCATAACCTGTAGTCCCTGCTGCTATCTCTGTATGCGTATTGTCCCCATTGCCGATATGTACTGTATGTTAGTGATGTGCGGGTTGACTCATAACCTGTAGTCCCCGCTGCTATCTCTGTATGCGTATTGTCCCCACTGCCGATATGTACTGTATGTTAGTGATGTGCGGGTTGACTCATAACCTGTAGTCCCCGCTGCTATCTCTGTATGCGTATTGTCCCCATTGCCGATATGTACTCTATGTTAGTGATGTGCGGGTTGACTCATAACCTGTAGTCCCCGCTGCTATCTCTGTATGCGTATTGTCCCCACTGCCGATATGTACTCTATGTTAGTGATGTGCGGGTTGACTCATAACCTGTAGTCCCCGGGCTATGTCCGCAGGGCATGGGGGTTTAGTATCATGAAATATTGTGTGGATGAAGGGTGGGCAGATTGAATAAAGAGAAAACAAGACCTTAAGAAAGTCCATGAATGTATAATTTTTGTGCAATTCATATTTGTAGGATACATGGAGGTTTTTCTTTCATTATTTCAGGCTATCTGGCATTAGTGCGTAAGCCTATGGCCTAACTATATGCGTGCCAAATAGCCTACAGGCCAGTCTCCAAATGCTTTTTGGGAACGGGCAGAAAAGTTAACGGAGATCCTCAGAGGCAAAAATGACAATATCGGCGTTTAAAGAGGATGACAGCAGTGTTATGTGTGATGGTTGTGAGGCGCTATACAAATTCGACAGCCACGAGACGGCGACTTAAAATAGGCCTATGGCACGTCAAGGGGAATGTAGCCTAGTGTTCAGATGAGTTAAATGGACACTGAAATCTGAACACTGACTGGAGGTTTAGAACCTCTCACATACTGTAGCTTTAATATGAACTCCTGCAAAATTAAGCATTTCACGCAGTAAAATAATACACCGAATGTAGGCTACATTTTGACTCAGGAACAGGAGTGGATAAATAGGATTTCTTTCTTTCATTATCTTGAGAGAATGTAAATGTCTGTAGAGGTGCTGTCTCTATCAGCTGACAGTATTTTAATCGAATATATTATGCAACCAAGTCGAACTGAAATCTAGTCAGTAACATGTTGGGTCGTTTTCACAGCTTTCTATATTTCATTGTTTTTACAAAGAAGCAGAGATGACAGAGAGAACTTGATCAACGTCAGAATGAAAGTTTCAATCTAGTTGTCACTCTATTCCATTGCTATGTTGAGCAAGGATTTATTTAGTCTTCTATGGCAACAAATAGGCTAATGACAGAAGAAGAGAATCTGCACGTAGCCTATTTAATTATAAACAAGTTGACTAACAAACAGCCGAGATATATCTAAATCCGGTGCTCGCTGTAAAAAAAAATATTGTTCTATATTTGCAGGTTAGAATAGGGGCGGGCCTCATATCATCACTTTATCACACACAGTCATGCGGGTTGCGGATGGGTTATTAGCAATTGCGGGTGGGTGCGGGTGAACAAACCGCTGACCCACACACCACTACTGTATGTGCTACAGGCTTGTCATTCTCTCTCTGTATGGGTCCTCCTCAACCCTGATTGTCCTGCCGCCGCCCCCACAGATGGAGGCCAAATGATGGTTTGCGGCTTTGAATCCAGATAACGTTTTCGGTGGCATTTCTGTGGGTGCCTACCTAGTACCTACCTGTGTCCAATGATTTCAGCTGCTTTAGTTTGTTGCTAGGGCTTAGAAGGGCTAGTTATTATCTTTAAGGAATCACTTATTTTCAAGGCACTGAACTTGAAGGGGTGCATTTAGTGTGTGTTTTAGTGTTTGTGTGGATGCGTGGATGCGTGACTTCCAGCCCTGCAACCCATAATGTGTCCACACCATCTCTATTTTCAGTATGATAGGTAACATAGCCCTTCCGACGAGTGGGACAATGATAGGTAACGTAGCCATGCCGAGGAGTGGGGCAATGATAGGTAACGTAGCTCTGCCGAGGAGTGGGACTATGAAAGGTAACGTAGCTCTGCCGAGGAGTGGGATTATGATAGGTAACGTAGCTCTGCCGAGGAGTGGGTTTATGATAGGTAACGTAGCTCTGCAGAGGAGTGGGATTATGATAGGTAACGTAGCTCTGCTGAGGAGTGGGACTATGATAGGTAACATAGCCCTGCAGAGTGGGACTATGATAGGTAACGCAACCCTGCAGAGGAGTGGGACTATGATAGGTAACATAGCCCTGCAGAGTGGGACTATGATAGGTAACGTATCCCTGCAGAGGAGTGGAACGATGATAGGTAATGTAACCCTGCAGAGGAGTGGGACTATGATAGGTAACGTAGCCCTGCAGAGGACTGGGACTATGATAGGTAACGTAGCCCTGCAGAGGAGTGTGATTATGATAGGTAACGTAGCCCTGCAGAGGACTGGGACTATGATAGGTAACGTAGCCCTGCAGAGGAGTGTGATTATGATAGGTAACGTAGCCCTGCAGAGGACTGGGACTATGATAGGTAACGTAGCCCTGCAGAGGAGTGTGATTATGATAGGTAACGTAGCCCTGCAGAGGACTGGGACTATGATAGGTAACGTAGCCCTGCAGAGGACTGGGACTATGATAGGTAACGTAGCCCTGCAGAGGAGTGTGATTATGATAGGTAACGTAGCCCTGCAGAGGACTGGGACTATGATAGGTAACGTAGCCCTGCAGAGGAGTGTGATTATGATAGGTAACGTAGCCCTGCAGAGGAGTGGGACTATGATAGGTAATGTAGCCCTGCAGAGGACTGGGACTATGATAGGAAACCTTGCCCTGCAGAGGAGTGGGACTATGATAGGTAACGTAGCCCTGCAGAGGACTGGGACTATGATAGGTAACCTTGCCCTGCAGAGGAGTGGGACTACGATAGGTAACGTAGCCCTGCAGAGGACTGGGACTATGATAGGTAACCCTAACCTGCAGAGGAGTGGGACTATCATAGGTAATGTAACCCTAACCTGCAGAGGAGTGGGACTATCATAGGTAATGTAACCCTGCAGAGAAGTGGGACTATGATAGGTAATGTAACCCTGCAGAGAAGTGGGACTATGATAGGTAATGTAACCCTGCAGAGAAGTGGGACTATGATAGGTAATGTAACCCTGCAGAGTGGGACTATGATAGGTAATGTAACCCTGCAGAGTGGGACTATGATAGGTAATGTAACCCTGCAGAGTGGGACTATGATAGGTAATGTAACCCTGCAGAGTGGGACTATGATAGGTAATGTAACCCTGCAGAGTGGGACTATGATAGTTAACATAGCCCTGCAGAGGAGTGGGACTATGATAGGTAATGTAACCCTGCAGAGGAGTGGGACTATGATAGGTAACATAGCCCTGCAGAGTGGGACTATGATAGGTAACATAGCCCTGCAGAGTGGGACTATGATAGGTAATGTAGCCCTGCAGAGGAGTGGGACTATGATAGGTAATGTAGCCCTGCAGAGGAGTGGGACTATGATAGGTAATGTAACCCTGCAGAGGAGTGGGACTATGATAGGTAATGTAACCCTGCAGAGGAGTGGGACTATGATAGATAATGTAATCCTGCAGAGGAGTGGGACTATGATAGGTAATGTCACCCTGCAGAGTGGGACTATGATAGGCAATGTAGCCCTGCAGAGTGGGACTATGATAGGTAATGTAACCCTGCAGAGTGGGACTATGATAGGTAATGTAACCCTGCAGAGTGGGACTGTGATAGGTAATGTAGCCCTGCAGAGTGGGACTCTAATAGGTAATGTAACCCTGCAGAGTGGGACTATGATAGGTAACATAGCCCTGCAGAGGAGTGGGACTATGATAGGTGATGTAACCCTGCAGAGGAGTGGGACTATGATAGGTAACATAGCCCTGCAGAGTGGGACTATGATAGGTAATGTAGCCCTGCAGAGTGGGACTATGATGGGTAACATAGCCCTGCAGAGGAGTGGGACTATGATAGGTAACATAGCCCTGCAGAGTGGGACTATGATAGGTAATGTAGCCCTGCAGAGTGGGACTATGATAGGTAACATAGCCCTGCAGAGTGGGACTATGATAGGTAATGTAGCCCTGCAGAGTGGACTATGATAGGTCATGTAACCCTGCAGAGGAGTGGGACTATGATAGGTAATGTAACCCTACAGAGGAGTGGGACTATGACAGGTAATGTAACCCTGCAGAGAAGTGGGACTATGATAGGTAATGTAACCCTGCAGAGTGGGACTATGATAGGTAATGTAACCCTGCAGAGGAGTGGGACTATGATAGGTAATGTAACCCTGCAGAGTGGGACTATGATAGTTAATGTAGCCCTGCAGAGTGGGACTATGATAGGTAATGTAACCCTGCAGAGTGGGACTATGATAGGTAATGTAACCCTGCAGAGGAGTGGGACTATGATAGGCAATGTAACCCTGCTGAGGAGTGGGACTATGATAGGTAATGTAACCCTGCAGAGTGGGACTATGATAGGTAATGTAGCCCTGCAGAGTGGGACTATGATAGGTAATGTAACCCTGCAGAGTGGGACTATGATAGGTCATGTAACCCTGCAGAGGAGTGAGACTATGATAGGTAATGTAACCCTGCACAGGAGTGGGACTATGATGGGTAACATAGCCCTGCAGAGGATTAGGACTATGATAGGTAACATAGCCCTGCAGAGTGGGACTATGATAGGTAATGTAGCCCTGCAGAGTGGGACTATGATAGGTAACATAGCCCTGCAGAGTGGGACTATGATAGGTAATGTAGCCCTGCAGAGTGGGACTATGATAGGTCATGTAACCCTGCAGAGGAGTGGGAATATGATAGGTAATGTAACCCTGCAGAGGAGTGGGACTATGATAGGTAATGTAACCCTGCAGAGAAGTGGGACTATGATAGGTAATGTAACCCTGCAGAGTGGAACTATGATAGGTAAAGTAACCCTGCAGAGTGGGACTATGATAGGTAATGTAACCCTGCAGAGTGGGACTATGATAGGTAATGTAACCCTGCAGAGTGGGACTATGATAGGTAATATAACCCTGCAGAGGAGTGGGACTATGATAGGCAATGTAACCCTGCTGAGGAGTGGGACTATGATAGGTAATGTAACCCTGCAGAGGAGTGGGACTATGACAGGTAATGTAACCCTGCAGAGAAGTGGGACTATGATAGGTAATGTAACCCTGCAGAGTGGGACTATGATAGGTAATGTAACCCTGCAGAGGAGTGGGACTATTATAGGTAATGTAACCCTGCAGAGTGGGACTATGATAGGTAATGTAACCCTGCAGAGTGGGACTATGATAGGTAATGTAACCCTGCAGAGTGGGACTATGATAGGCAATGTAGCCCTGCAGAGTGGGACTATGATAGGTAATGTAACCCTGCAGAGTGGGACTATGATAGGTAATGTAGCCCTGCAGAGTGGGACTATGATAGGTAATGTAACCCTGCAGATTGGGACTATGATAGGTAATGTAACCCTGCAGAGTGGGACTATGATAGGTAATGTAACCCTGCAGAGTGGGACTATGATAGGTAACATCGCCCAGCAGAGGAGTGGGACTATGATAGGTAATGTAACCCTGCAGAGGAGTGGGACTATGATAGGTAACATAGCCCTGCAGAGTGGGACTATGATAGGGTACGTAGCCCTGCAGAGTGGGACTATGATAGGGTACGTAGCCCTGCAGAGTGGGACTATGATAGGTAACATAGCCCTGCAGAGTGGGACTATGATAGGTAATGTAGCCCTGCAGAGTGGGACTATGATAGGTAACATAGCCCTGCAGAGGAGTGGGACTATGATAGGTAATGTAGCCCTGCAGAGTGGGATTATGATAGGTAACATAGCCCTGCAGAGTGGGACTATGATAGGTAACATAGCCCTGCAGAGTGGGACTATGATGGGTAATGTAGCCCTGCAGAGTGGGACTATGATAGGTAACATAGCCCTGCAGAGTGGGACTATGATTGGTAACATAGCCCTGCAGAGTGGGACTATGATAGGTAATGTAACCCTGCAGAGAAGTGGGACTATGATAGGTAATGTAACCCTGTAGAGTGGGACTATGATAGGTAATGTAACCCTGCAGAGGAGTGGGACTATGATAGGTAATGTAACCCTGCAGAGTGGGACTATGATAGGTAATGTAGCCCTGCAGAGTGGGACTATGATAGGTCATGTAACCCTGCAGAGTGGGACTATGATAGGTAATGTAACCCTGCAGAGGAGTGGGACTATGATAGGCAATGTAACCCTGCTGAGGAGTGGGACTATGATAGGTAATGTAACCCTGCAGAGTGGGACTATGATAGGTAATGTAACCCTGCAGAGTGGGACTATGATAGGTAATGTAACCCTGCAGAGTGGGACTATGATAGGTAATGTAACCCTGCAGAGTGGGACTATGATAGGTAATGTAGCCCTGCAGAGTGGGACTATGATAGGCAATGTAACCCTGCAGAGTGGGACTATGATAGGTCATGTAACCCTGCAGAGGAGTGGGACTATGATGGGTAACATAGCCCTGCAGAGGAGTGGGACTATGATAGGTAACATAGCCCTGCAGAGTGGGACTATGATAGGTAATGTAGCCCTGCAGAGTGGGACTATGATAGGTAACATAGCCCTGCAGAGTGGGACTATGATAGGTAATGTAGCCCTGCAGAGTGGGACTATGATAGGTAATGTAACCCTGCAGAGTGGGACTATGATAGGTAATGTAGCCCTGCAGAGTGGGACTATGATAGGCAATGTAACCCTGCAGAGTGGGACTATGATAGGTCATGTAACCCTGCAGAGGAGTGGGACTATGATGGGTAACATAGCCCTGCAGAGGAGTGGGACTATGATAGGTAACATAGCCCTGCAGAGTGGGACTATGATAGGTAATGTAGCCCTGCAGAGTGGGACTATGATAGGTAACATAGCCCTGCAGAGTGGGACTATGATAGGTAATGTAGCCCTGCAGAGTGGGACTATGATAGGTCATGTAACCCTGCAGAGGAGTGGGACTATGATAGGTCATGTAACCCTGCAGAGTGGGACTATGATAGGTAATGTAATCCTGCAGAGTGGGACTATGATAGGTAACATCGCCCTGCAGATGAGTGGGACTATGATAGGTAATGTAACCCTGCAGAAGAGTGGGACTATGATAGGTAACATAGCCCTGCAGAGTGGGACTATGAAAGGTAATGTAGCCCTGCAGAGTGGGACTATGATAGTTAACATAGCCCTGCAGAGTGGGACTATGATAGGTAATGTAGCCCTGCAGAGTGGGACTATGATAGGTAACATAGCCCTGCAGAGGAGTGGGACTATGATAGGCAACATAGCCCTGCAGAGTGGGACTATGATAGGTAATGTAGCCCTGCAGAGTGGGACTATGATAGGTAACATAGCCCTGCAGAGGAGTGGGACTATGATAGGTAACATAGCCCTGCAGAGTGGGACTATGATAGGTAATGTAGCCCTGCAGAGTGGGACTATGATAGGTCATGTAACCTTGCAGAGGAGTGGGACTATGATAGGTAATGTAACCCTGCAGAGAAGTGGGACTATGATAGGTAATGCAACCCTGCAGAGAAGTGGGACTATGATAGGTAATGTAACCCTGCAGAGTGGGACTATGATAGGTAATGTAACCCTGCAGAGGAGTGGGACTATGATAGGTAATGTAACCCTGCAGAGTGGGACTATGATAGGTAATGTAACCCTGCAGAGTGGGACTATGATAGGTAATGTAACCCTGCAGAATTGGACTATGATAGGTAATGTAGCCCTGCAGAGTTGGACTATGATAGGTAATGTAGCCCTGCAGAGTGGGACTATGATAGGTAACGTAGCCCTGCAGATTGGGACTATGATAGGTAACATAGCCCCGCAGAGTGGGACTATGATAGGTGACATAGCCCTGCAGAGTGGGACTATGATAGGTAATGTAGCCCTGCAGAGTGGGACTATGATGGGTAATGTAGCCCTGCAGAGTGGGACTATGATATGTAATGTAGCCCTGCAGAGTGGGACTATGACAGGTAATGTAGCCCTGCAGAGTGGGACTATGATAGGTAATGTAGCCCTTCAGAATGGGACTATGATAGGTAATGTAGCCCTGCAGAGTGGGACTATGATAGGTAATGTAGCCCTGCAGAGTGGGACTATGATAGGTAATGTAGCCCTGCAGAGTTGGACTATGATAGGTAGTGTAGCTCTGCAGAGTGGGACTATGATAGGTAACATAGCCCTGCAGAGTGGGACTATGATAGGTAACATAGCCCTGCAGAGGAGTGGGACTATGATAGATAATGTAACCCTGCAGAGGAGTGGGACTATGATAGGTAATGTAGCCCTGCAGATTGGGACTATGATAGGTAACATAGCCCCGCAGAGTGGGACTATGATGGGTAATGTAGCCCTGCAGAGTGGGACTATGATAGGTAACATAGCCCTGCAGAGTGGGACTATGATAGGTAATGTAGCCCTGCAGAGTGGGACTATGATGGGTAATGTAGCCCTGCAGAGTGGGACTATGATATGTAATGTAGCCCTGCAGAGTGGGACTATGATAGGTAATGTAGCCCTGCAGAGTGGGACTATGATAGGTAATGTAGCCCTGCAGAGTGGGACTATGATAGGTCATGTAACCTTGCAGAGGAGTGGGACTATGATAGGTCATGTAACCCTGCAGAGGAGTGGGACTATGATAGGTAATGTAACCCTGCAGAGAAGTGGGACTATGATAGGTAATGTAACCCTGCAGAGAAGTGGGACTATGATAGGTAATGTAACCCTGCAGAGTGGGACTATGATAGGTAATGTAACCCTGCAGAGGAGCGGGACTATGATAGGTAATGTAGCCCTGCAGATTGGGACTATGATAGGTAACATAGCCCCGCAGAGTGGGACTATGATGGGTAATGTAGCCCTGCAGAGTGGGACTATGATAGGTAACATAGCCCTGCAGAGTGGGACTATGATAGGTAATGTAGCCCTGCTGAGTGGGACTATGATGGGTAATGTAGCCCTGCAGAGTGGGACTATGATATGTAATGTAGCCCTGCAGAGTGGGACTATGATAGGTAATGTAGCCCTGCAGAGTGGGACTATGATAGGTAATGTAGCCCTGCAGAGTGGGACTATGATAGGTAACATAGCCCTGCAGAGTGGGACTATGATAGGTAACATAGCCCTGCAGAGTGGGACTATGATAGGTAACATAGCCCTGCAGAGTGGGACTATGATAGGTAATGTAGCCCTGCAGAGTGGGACTATGATAGGTAACATAGCCCTGCAGAGTGGGACTATGATAGGTAATGTAGCCCTGCAGAGTTGGAATATGATAGGTAATGTAGCTCTGCAGAGTGGGACTATGATAGGTAATGTAGCCCTGCAGAGTGGGACTATGATAGGTAATGTAACCCTGCAGAGGAGTGGGACTATGATAGGTAATGTAGCCCTGCAGAGTGGGAATATGATAGGTAATGTAGCCCTGCAGAGTGGGACTATGATAGGTAATGTAGCCCTGCAGAGTGGGACTATGATAGGTAATGTAGCCCTGCAGAGTGGGACTATGATAGGTAATGTAGCCCTGCAGAGTGGGACTATGATAGGTAATGTAGCCCTGCAGAGTGGGACTATGATAGGTAATGTAGCCCTGCAGAGTGGGACTATGATAGGTAATGTAGCCCTGCAGAGTGGGACTATGATTGGTAATGTAGCCCTGCAGAGTGGGACTATGATAGGTAATGTAGCCCTGCAGAGGAGTGGGACATAAAATTCTTCAGTCAGGAAAGTCGATCAGCTGTTTTTACGATATCGAAGTCCCATTGCAATTTTTATTCTTCGTTCTCAATATCACAAGGCGGTTTGAAAGTGATATTTGTCATTTACTTGTTTAAGACTGATGACTTTATGGATAACAGTTTTTGGGTGAAAAGACTTTATAATGGAATAATGCATCACAATCAGAATGCCTGAGGAAGATTTGTTACAATGTCACGTAATTGTATGTCATGTGTCTTTTTGACATTGAAGCTTGTAAATTGTGTGTGCGTGTGTGTGTGCGTGTGTGTGTGCGTGTGCGTGTGCGTGTGCGTGTGCGTGTGCGTGTGCGTGTGTGTGTGTGTGTGTGTGTGTGTGCGTTCCCCAGTCCTCATCAGTGTGATTCTGTTTGCTGATAAAGCGCTGAGACTTCCTCAGTCATATAGAGTTAGTCCCTTCAAGTTGTCTGTCTGCCAACGAGACGTCTCATTCTAAATCAGATTGCCGCCTTTCATTAAGATAATGTTCCATTAGACAAAGAGGACCTTTGGGAAATTGACTCCATATCTGCCTCCATTGTCGCTTCCGTAGGGTAATAAGATGACATTGGTTAATGTCAGATACGTCTGGTGCTGTATTGGCTGAATGTATTGGTACACTTAAAAAGAAAAAAGGGTTCCAAAAGGGTTCTTCGGCTGTCCTCATATGAGAACCATTTTTGGTTCCATGTAGAACCCGTTTTGGTTCCGGGTAAAACTATTTTGGGTTTTACACTTTGTGCAAAGGGTTTTTACATGGAACCCAAAAGGGTTCTACCTGGAAACAAAAGGGTTCTACCTGGAAACAAAAAGGCTTCTTCAAAGGGTACCCCTGTTTTAGGTTCTAGTTTGTACCTTTTTTTCTGAGAGGGTAGAGGTGTTGATTGTAACTGAGAAATGTGTTTGTCTAGTAGGCTTATATCACTCATAGGACACATTCCCAAATGTCACCCTGTTTCCTTTATAGTACACTACTTTTGACCAAGGGCCATAGCGATTTTCTTATAGGGAATAGGGGGACATTTATAACGTATCATATAGAAGTAGTGATGAAATCATGTTATAGGTGATGACTCTATGGTCCATTCAAACTACCCCAAAGCATTGCTTTCCATAACATCTTCATGCAAACATCATCAGACTTGGACTGTTGGTTGTACAGTACTTTATATTTGGGTTTGTAACTGGGTTAAATTTGACAGAGGATTGAACCTCTGATTCGTCTCTTGACTTCCTATGGAGATATTTTTAGTTTTTACAATACAAAGTACATCTTTGGGGAGAAGTAGATCACACAGGGTCGCTGTCTCTCTGTCTCTCTCTGCGTGTCTCTCTCGCTGCATCTCTCTCTCTCTCTGTGTGTCTCTCTCTGCTTGTCTCTCTCTCTGCATGTCTCTCTCTCTGCGTGTATCTCTCCCTACGTGTCTCTCTCTCTGCGTCTCTCTGCGTCCCTGTCTCTCTCTGCGTGTCTCTCTCTCTCTCTCTGCGTGTCTCTCTCTGTGTCTCTGTCGCTCTATCTGCGTGTCTCTCTCTGTGTCTCTGTCTCTCTCTCTGCGTGTCTCTCTCTGCGTCTCTCCCTGTGTCTCTGTCTCTCTCTCAGTCAATAGTAGAAATGTAATAAATATAAAAAGCTAAACATGGAAAATGAAACTATAACTATCTTATAACTAAATAAATGTCATCTTCACCATTACATCAGTACTACAACTACCATCATCATTACTACTACTACTACCACCACCATCATCATTAAACTGCTATCATTACCATCACCCTACTACCCATTCCACTACTATTTGGAATGATAATCACAACAATAATAATCGTAATAACAATGATACTAATAATAAGTAAGTTAGTATTTACTATGCACATGTTATTATCCAGTATCCCTCAGGCTATGGCAGGCAAACACATATTTGGCTGCAAGAAGAGCCATTACTCCTTCACCCATGAGTATTTTTAGTTTTTCCTCTGGGATTAATAAGTAAAATTTGGAATAAATGTAGTCATTTCTGTGAATAATGAATCTTTTGGTGAGGAATATTTATCACAGTAAAGGAGAAAGTGCATTTCTGTTTCTACCTCCCCTATCGTACAGTGACCACATACACACTCCTCTTTGGGTAGCCATGTCATTTTATGTCTACCAGTTTCTATTGCCAATTGGTGGTCACTCGGTCTTCACTTGGTAAGGATCTGTCTCTGCTTCGTATCTCTGACAGAGTAGAGATCCTCAGCCAATTCATATTCTCTGTTTATGGCCAGATAGCAATTTAGTCGGCTTTTGGATTTTGTTTAGTTTTTCCAATGTTGTAAATATGAGTCCTTTGATTGGTTCATGATTTTGTTTATTGGAAATATTTATTTTGAAGACCTACATGCATTAGTTAATGTCCTACATGCATTAGTTAATGTCCTACATGCATTAGTTAATGTCCTACATGCATTAGTTGGTGTATTTCTTTGGACTTGTATAATGTTCCGACAGAATTCAATTGGATGTTTGTCCCACATTTAAAAGTCCAGTTTATTGAGTGGCCCCCAAACCTCACTTCCGTAAAGAGCTATTGGTAGGATTACACTGTCAAATTCTTGTTCCAAATTCTAATTTGGATGTTTATTTTGAATAATTTCCCTTTTATTGCGTACAATGCTCTGCAGGCTTTTTCTTTGAGTGCATTCACTGCCATACGAGTTTCCCGATGCAGATATGGTCAGACCAAGGTATGAGTCATTTTGTGTGTGTTCAATTATGGTGTTGTTCAGGGTGAATTTATATGAGTGTTTTTTGGGGGGGAAATCGTGATTTTCGTTTTTTTTGTAAATTTACTGCCAGGGCCCAATTATGGCAATATTGCTATAGAATGTTAATGTTCTGTTGAAGACATTATTTGGTTGGTGACAGAAGTCATACACCTTACCACCAAACCCACTTTGGAGAATTTTATAGAATAGCCCTTCATGCTAAATAGAATCTTTTTTAAAGTCAATAAAGCAAACAAGGATTTTGCCCTCTTTTTTTTGTTGGTAGATGTGTTTATTAATTAGTGTGTGTAAGGTGTATATATGGTCACTCACTCACTCACTCACTCACTCACTCACTCACTCACATATATGTATATACAGTGTGGCAAAAAAGTATTTAGTCAGCCACCAATTGTGCAAGTTCTCCCACTTAAAAATATGAGAGAGGCCTGTAACGTTTTCTGTAAGTCTTCACAAGGTTTTCACACACTGTTGCTGGTATTTTGGCCCATTCCTCCATGCAGATCTCCTCTAGAGCAGTGATGTTTTGGGGCTGTTGCTGGGCAACACGGACTTTCAACTCCCTCCAAAGATTTTCTATGGGGTTGAGATCTGGAGACTGGCTTGGCCACTCCAGGACCTTGAAATGCTTCTTACGAAGTCACTCCTTCGTTGCCCGGGCGGTGTGTTTTGGATCATTGTCATGCTTGCAAGATTCATCCATGTTTCATCTTCAATGCCCTTGCTGATGGAAGGTTTTCACTCAAAATCTCACGATACATGGCCCCATTCTTTCTTTCCTTTACACGTCCTGGTCCCTTTGCAGAAAAACAGCCCCAAAGCATGATGTTTCCACCCCCATGCTTCACAGTAGGTATGGTGTTCTTTGGATGCAACTCAGCATTCTTTGTCCTCCAAACACGACGAGTTGAGTTTTTACCAAAAAGTTATATTTTGGTTTCTTCTGACCATATGAAATTCTCCCAATCTTCTTCTGGATCATCCAAATACTCTCTATCAAACTTCAGACGGGCCTGGACATGTACTGGCTTAAGCAGGGGGACATGTTTGACACTGCATGATTTGAGTCCCTGGCAGCATAGTGTGTTACTATTGGTAGGCTTTGTTACTTTGGTCCCAGCTCTCTGCAGGTCATTCACTAGGTCCCCCCGTGTGGTTCTGGGATTTTTGCTCCCGTTCTTGTGATCATTTTGATCTTGCATGGAGCCCCAGATCGAGGGAGATTATCAGTGGTCTTGTATGTCTTCCATTTCCTAATAATTGCTCCCACAGTTGATTTCTAAAAAACCAAGCTGCTTACCTATTGCAGATTCAGTCTTCCCAGCCTGGTGCAGGTCTACAATTTTGTTTCTGGTGTCCTTTGACAGCTCTTTGGTCTTGGCCATAGTGGAGTTTGGAGTATGGCTGTTTGAGGTTGAGGACAGGTGTATTTTATACTGATAACAAGTTCAAACAGGTGCCATTTTACAGGTAACGAGGGGAGGACAAAGGAGCCTCTTAAAGAAGAAGTTACAGGTCTGTGAGAGCCAGAAATCTTGCTTGTTTGTAGGTGACCAAAAGCTTATTTTCCACCATAATTTGCAAATAAATTCTTAAAAAATCCTACAATGTGATTTTCTAGATTTTTTTTCCTTATTTTGTCTGTCATAGTTGAAGTGTACCTATGATGAAAATTACAGACCATATTTTTAAGTGGGAGAACTTGCACAATTGGTGGCTGACTAAATACTTTTTTGCCCAACTGTATGTATATATATATATATATATAGGCTTGGCTCGACTATTTTCAATATCCTTCCCTGGCAATTTAAATACCAATTCTGTTCTACAAATAGCTCATTATATTTTGTTCACTATAGCCCGATGTTAAAGAGGTTATGCTCCATAACAATTATAAGAAGGAAAAGTGACTACTCTGATAAAGTAAACAGGGTCAAGCTTCTTTTTTTGTCTAATTAGTTGGTCAAGTTTAAGTCTCCTAATGTGGATAATATGGACATGTTAATTAACAGCGTGCTTAAAGTGTTAAAGTGCCAGTTTACCCATGTGTATTAGCTTAGCATTTGACGGAGCAGAAAGATCACGTTGCATTACACTCGCTGTGTGGGCTGTATTCTCACTGGGGAGGCTGGAACCATCTGTTTAGCTGGATATCATCGGCCTAGATTTAGTTCAATACATTGTCAAAACAGAATATAGTTGGAAAATGCACATTTAGGATATTTATATCAAAATGCACAAAATTCACAAAGAGTTACATAAATCCTGATGAGTAGTGGACCTCAAATTGTTTATGTTCTCATATATTGGCAGTCACAGTGTAACAAAAATGTTATTATCACAAGCAGATCTGTTGAATGTTGATTCCTGGTCGAAATATTATGCGGCTAACCAACCTAGGCAGAAATATGAGCGATTATTTTTCTCACACTCCAACATAGATTCCTCAGCTGATTAGTGGTTTGTAGGTTTGGATGGACAAATCATTCTCTTTGGTATTGCCTTCTCTATTCAAACACTAGTCACATCCCACTAGGCACAGACAGACATCAGTTTTTGCCCAGTGGGATACCTCATCTCTGCTGTTGAGATATGATAATTGATCAAGCCACCCACCCGACACCAGAGCCAATATTTGACATTGTTTTCGAGCTTAGAATGGCTCCTGGTGTGTGATCCTACTCTGAAAGGTTTTGTGAATACAGGCCCTGATGTGTTCCTGTAATGTTCTAGCCTATTTAGATAAACCCTAATCCCTCTTTACCAATCTGTCCTCATTATCATGTACACATGCATATTCAACAGTGCTTTCTATTCTCTTATTCGGAGATGGAACAGAGATACGCCCATTAAAATACTAAGTAATTAAATGAAATTAAATAAGTCTGTCAGTTTAATCTAGAGATATCAGGTTTTTGAATGGGCTGCGTCTCAGTTAAAACATATCAAAGTGTATTTGTCACATGTGCCAAATACAAAAGAGACCTTACAGTGAAATGCTTACTAACCAACAGCGCAAAAAAAAGGTATTAGGTGAACAATAGATAAGTAAAGAAATAAAAAACAACAGTAAAAAGACAGTGAAAAATAACAGTAGCGAGGATTTATACTGGCACCGGTTAGTCAGGCTGATTAAGGTAGTATGTACATGTAAATATGGTTAAAGTGACGACTATGCATATATGATAAACAGAGAGTAGCAGTAGCGTTAAAGAGGGGTTGGTGGGTGGTGGGTAGCGGGACACAATGCAGACAGTCCGGGTAGCCAATGTGCGGGGGCACCGGTTAGTCGGGCTAATTGGCTTAAGGGTTAAAGCTGTTGAGAAGCCTTTTGGTCCCAGACTTGGCGCTCCAGTACTGCTTGCCAGTACCGCTGGGGTCTTTGCCAATTTTTACACCGCCTGATGTAGAGGTCCTGGAAGGCAGGCAGCTTAGCCCCAGTGATGTACTGGGCTGTACGCACTAGTATTGCTTTGTGGTCGGAGGCCGAGCAGGTGCCGTACTAGGAAGTGATGCAACTCTCGATGTTGCGGCTGTAGAACCTTTTGAGGATGTGAGGACCCATGCCAAATCTTTTTCGTTTCCTGAGGGAGAGTAGGCTTTGTCGTGCCCTCTGAACGACTGTCTTGGTGTGTTTGGACTATTCTAGTTTGTTGTTGATGTGGACACCAAGGAACTTGAAGCTCTCAAACTGCTCCACTACAGCCCAGTCGATGAGAATGGGGGCGTGCTTGGTCCTCCTTTTCCTGTAATCCATAATCATCTCCTTAGTCTTGGTTACGTTGAGGGATAGGTTGTTATTCTGGTACCACCTGGCCAGGTCTCTGACCTCCTCCCTATACGCTGGCTCGTCGTTGTCGGTGATCAGGCCTACCACTGTTGTGTCGTCTGCAAAATTAATGATGGTGTTGGAGTCGTGCCTGGCCACGCAGTCATGGGTGAACAGGGAGTACAGGAGGGGACTGAGCACGCACCCCTGAGAGGCTCCAGTGTTGAGGATCAGTGTGGCAGATGTGTTGCTAGCTACCCTCACCACCTGGGGGCGGCCCATCAGGAAGTCCAGGATCCAGTTGCAGAGGGAGGTGCTTAGTCCCAGGATCCTTAGCTTAGTGATGAGCTTTGATGGTACTATGGTGTTGAACGCTGAGCTGTAGTCAATGAATATCATTCTCACATAGGTGTTCCTTTTGTGTAGGTTGGAAAGGGCAGTGTGGAGTGCATTTGAGATTGCATCATCTGTGGATCTGTTTGGGCGATATGCAAATTGAAGTGGGTCTAGGGTTTCTGGGATAATGGTGTTGATATGAGCCATTTGCAGCCTTTCAAAGCACTTCATGGCTACGGACGTGAGTGCTACGGGTCTGTAGTTATTTAGGCAGGTTGCCTTAGTGTACTTGGGCACAGGGACTATGGTGGTAACACTTGAGAAATGTTGGTATTACAGACTCAATCAGGGACATGTTCACAGTCGTCCAGAACAGCTGATACTAATGCTGATGCTCTCATTGTTTGCCCCGGAGTGAGCATAGAAGTGATTTAGCTCGTTTGATAGGCTCATGTCACTGGGCAGCTCGCTGCTGTGCTTCCCTTTGTAGTCTGTAATAGGTTGCAAGCCCTGCCACATAAGACGAGCGTTGGAGCCGGTGTAGTACGATTCAATATTATCCCTGTATTGGCGCTTTGCCTGTTTGATGGTTCATTGGAGGGCATAGCAGGATTTCTTATAAGCTTCCGGGTTGGAGTCCCACAACTTGAAAGCGGCAGCTCTACCCTTTAGCTCAGTGCGAATGTTGCCTGTAATCCATGGCTTCTGGTTGGGGTATGTACTGTGGGGACGACGTCCTCGATGCACGTATTGATAAAGCCAGTTAGTGATGTGGTGTACTCTTCAATGCAATCGGAAGAATCCCTGAACATGTTCCAGTCTGTGATAGCAAAACAGTCCTGTAGTTTAGCATCTGCTTCATCTGACCACTTTTAATAGACCGGGTCACTGGTGCTTCCTGCTTTAATTTTTGCTTGTAAGCAGGAATCAGGAGGATAGAATTGTGGTCATATTTACCAAATGGAGGGTGAGGTAGAGCTTTGTACGCATATCTGTGTGTGGAGTACAGGTGATCTGGTTGCGCATTTAACATGTCAATAGAGATTAGGTAAAACTGATTTCAGTTTGTCTGCATTAAAGTCTCCTGTCACTAGGAGCGCTACCTCTGTGTGAGCAGTTTCCTGTTTGCTCATTTCTTTATACAGCAGACTGACTGCGGTCTTATTGCCAGCATCCATCTGGGGTGGTAAATAAACAGCCATGAAAAGTATAGATGAAAACTCTCTTGGCAGAAAGTGTGGTCTCCAGTTTATTATAAGATACTTTACTTCAGGTGAAAAAATTCTAGAGATTTCCTTAGATTTCGTGCATCAGCTGTTGTTTACAAATATGCACAGACCGCCCCCCCCCCCCCCTCGTCTTACTGTGCTGTTCTATCTAGCCGGAGCAGCGCATATCCTGCTAGCTGAATATCCATGTCATCATTCAGCCACGATTCTGTGAAACATAAGATGTTACAGTTTTTGCAACAAGTCCCCCTCTAAACATCCTACACTTTCTCCATCATTTTTATCATCTAGCCTACCTATGTGTTTTTAGTCATTTTCAGTTGTGCAAATTGTCCAAGACCAGTATTAGGAACGTGCTGTGCCTGTAAGGATAAGTGATGAATGCTCACAGGTGTGAGTGAGCGGCGAGGCAGTGGCAGATTGCAAAGCCGTGAGGCTGGACTGTACCGTCTTGGCCTTGCGGGACAACTTGCTTTTGTTTGAATCTTGTATCTGTGTTTGTTGAAGAGTAGGCATATTCATAGTCTGGACAACCAGTTTTCGTAACACCAGCCAAGGACAAAAGGCTTTATGGTAATGATATAGGTTTTTTCACCCTGCGTCTGGGTGACGGAAGACAGATGACAGGCCGGCCCTACTGCATATTAACTAGAGCAGGGGTGTCAAATTAATTTTGCCATGATGTTGGACCATTAGGCCTGGCTTGCTGTCGGCGTTCCAATTCATCCCAATGGTGTTCGATCGGGTTGAGGGCAGGGCTCTGTGCAGGCCATTTCTGTATGGACCTCGCTTTGTGCACATTGGCATTGTCGTGCTGAAACAGGAAAGGGCCTTCCCCAAACTGTTGTCACAAGGTTGTAAGCACAGCATCGTCTAGAATGTCATTGTATGCTGTAGCGTTAAGATTACCCTACACTAGAACAAAGGGGCCTAACCCAAAACATGAAAAACAGCCCCAGGCCATTATTCCTCCTCATCAAACTTTACAGTTGACATTATTCATTGGGGCAGGTGGCGTTCTCCTGGCAATCCGTCAAACCCGGATTTGTCCGTCAGACTGCAGGATGGTGGAGCGTGTACAGCTCACCGTCCAGTGGCGGTAAACTTTACAGCGCTGCAGCCGACGCTTGGCATTGTGCATGGTGATCTTAGGCTTGTGTGCGGCTGCTCGGCCATGGAAACCCATTTCATGAAGCTCCCGACGAAACAGTTATTGTGCTGACGTTGCTTCCAGAGGCAGTTTGGAACTCGGTCGTGAGTGTTGCAACTGAGGACAGACAACTTTTTACGCGCTACGCACTTCAGCACTCAGTAGTCCCACTCTGTGAGCTTGTAGGGCCTACCACTTAGCAGTTGTTGATCCTAGACGTTTCTACTTCACAATAGCAGCACTTAATTTCAATGATTGTCCACATACTTTTGGTCATATAGTGTATGTATACAAGCTCTATTGTTGTGTGACCTCTTGCTTTTAGTAGGGGAGGGTTTGTGAGTTAGAGGCTGCAGTTGGAAGGCTAATACTAGGGCCAGCTAGTAGCCAGGGAGGAAAGGTGTGTGTGTGTGAGAGAGAGAGAGAGAGGGGGGGGGAGTGTGAGAGAGTGAGAGATAAAGACCTCCAGAATGGAGCTTGGAGGGAATACAGACTACGGATGGACAGAGTAGTGCTCTTAGAGGAAGCTTCATTATACATTTAGAGTGTCCTGTTTTCCTTGTCTTAGATCGGGCAGGTAAATCGTTTGTGGATCAATAGTTTACCTTCCGACTGGCTCCGGATGGAGTGAAGTGCATTTAAAACTCAGAAATCCCATTATCCCTGGCAAGGATGGGAAGCTTAGTACTGACACAGCTCACTCTCATGCAGAGAGATGGGCCACAGCTAGCAAACAGACCTGGGTTTAAATGCTATTCAAAATCTGTCAGATACTGTCAACGTTTTCTTTAAGATGGCGTCACATATACTCCCTCTCTGGCCTCTAGGTCATCAGGCTGCTGATTATCCCGCACACCTGTCACCATCGTCTCGCGCACATGACACTCACCTGGACTCCATCACCTCCTTGATTATCTTCCCTATATCTGTCACTCCCCTTGGTTCTTTCCTCAGGTGTTATTGACTCTGTTTTCATGTTGGGACTTTTGTATTGATTGCATTGCAACAGACAAGCACATCCCCCATTATTATCCCCATTATTCAATATACCTTGTTTGTTGTTCTACCATGGCAAAGTGCCCCCTCCATCTCAAGCCGGGCTTGTATGTTATTAGATTCCCCATCTTAACACAATTACCTACATAAATATCCAGTCATATTTTTATCATGTCCATTGTTTGGAAAGGTTTGGATCATTTGGAGTCATGTTTATACACCGTGTTATTCTGAAAACTTTCAGCATTCAATCACAGTGTTCTTCAATGTGAAGTTGTTGCTGTGCTCAGTGGAATCGATCCGAAGAAGGTCGGGATCACATTGTGTACTACAGGCTATTATTTACTACTGTCATTTTTAATGACATAACTCACGGCCAACACCGGGGTCGTTATTGATTTAACACTCATTTAGAATTCACTGTTGTTCCTTTAAATGAGTTCTGATGGTGATGGTGTACAAGAGCTTGGCTGAGAATAAACAGAGAGACTAAGTGAGAGAGAGAGAGAAAAAAGAGAGAGAGAGAGAGCAAGTGAGGGAATGAGTGAGCGAAAGAAGACGAGGGCCAGAGCGAGAGGTAATGACTAAGGCGGAGAAGACAACAACAACTTGAGCTCTGACTCTTTCCTTCCCTCTTTCCCTTCGAACAGTGTAACCATAAATTAAACCACCCATCCAGCTCTTGCCCTGTGGCTGGTGTCCCAGTGCTGAAGGCCTGTGCTGGAGGCCTGTGCTGAAGGCCTGTACTGTGCTGTGCTGTGCTGTACTGCTTGCTGGTGCGTTTATGAAATGCTTGTCTCTCTGCTGGCTGCTACTTGCTGTCCCTAGCTATGAGCCAGCACTGTGCTATGGGCCTATGCTGTACTGTATGGTGCGTTTGTGTCGTGCGGTTGTCGACCTACGGGTCTGTGCTTCTGTGTTTGTGTAGCGATTGTCTCACTGCTTGCTGCTACTTGGTGTCCCAGGCCCCTTGGCAGAACCAAGTCTTTGAAGAGACCATCGATGTGGGCTGCATTAGCATTCCATGTAGGCGAGCCGCTCGAAAACAGGTTGGGTTCCAGTTTCACACTGCCTACCCTTAGAGTTTTCCATTGGATCCACCCAAAAGGGTCTGAGATGCCAACGCCACCCTCTAGCTGCATACGGAATGAGAAGAGATAAAAGGATAAATAAGAGACCTAGTCTTAGCCCTCTCGACTAAATAGCACAGACATTTGTATGGATGCAATCAGGCCAGGTCAGAACAAAACAACAGCACATTAGCTAGAGCAGGAATGGTCAAAAGTATACAGTCAGGTCCATAAATATTTGGACATGACCAAGTTATTATTTTAGCCATCTTCAACAGCATATTGGAGTTTAAATTAATTAATGGATATGAGCTGAAAGTACTTCCAGCTTTAATTTGAGGGTATTTACATCCACAACGGGTGAACGGTGTAGGCATTACAACACTTTTTATTTGTTGAGACCCCCTTTTTAAGGGACCAAAAGTAATTGGACAATTGGCTGCTCAACAGTTCCATGGCCAGGTGTGTGTTATTCCCTCATTAGTTAATTAATTTACAAGTAAGCAGATAAAAGGTCTAGAGTTGGTTTCAAGTGTTGCATTTGCATTTGGAATCTGTTACTGTCAACCCTCAATACGAAGTCCAAAGAGCTGTCACTGCCAGTGAAGCAAGACAACATTAGGCTGAAAAATCAAAACAAACCCATCAGAGAGATAGCAAAATCATTAGGTGTGGCCAAATCAACTATTTGGCACATTATTAAAAAGAAAGAACACACTGGTGAGCTCAGGAACACCAAAAGGCCCGGAAGACCACGGAAAATAACTTGACAGAAGAATTCTGACAGAAGACTTGTACCAGAATGAGGGGAAGAGAAGAGTATGGAGAAGGGAAGATACTGCTCATGATCTGAAGCATACCACCTCATCTGTGAAGCATGGTGGAGGTAGTGTTATGGTGTGGTCATGTATGGCTGCCAATGGAACTGGTTCCCTTGTGTTTATTGATAATGTGACTGCTGACAAAAGCAGCAGGGTGAATTTTGAAGTATTTAGGGCTAAATTATCTGCTCAGATTCAGCCAAATGCTTCAAAACTCATTAAATTGCACTTCACAGTGCAGATGGACAATGACCTGAAGCATACTGCGAAAGCAACCCAATACTTTTTAAGGCAAAGAAGTGGAATGTTCTGCAATGGCCAAGTCAATCACCTGACCCAAATTTAATTGAGCATGTATTTAATTTGCTGAAGGCAAAACGGTTGGCAAAATGCCCCAAGAACAAGCAGGAACTGACAACAGCTTCAGTAAAGGCCTGACAGAGCATCACCAGGGAATAAACCCAGCATCTGGTGATGTCTATGGGTTCCAGACTTCAGGCAGTCATTGACTGCGAAGGATTTGCAATCAAGTAATTAAACTCACAATTTAATTTATGATCATGTTAGTTTGTCCAATTAATTTTAAGCCCCTAAAATGAGGGGGGGCTATGTATAAAAATGGTTGTAATTCCTACACGATTCATACAATCATTTTGATAAAACCCCAAAATTAAAGATGAAAGTCTACACTTATAGCACATCTGGATTATTTCCTTTTTAGCATACAGAGCCAAAATGATGCAAATTGTGTCACTGTCCAAATACTTATTGACCTGTCTGTACATACTGCATCTCAACTTACTGTTGAGAGTCAGAATAGTAGAATACACAAGGTGCAATTTCAAAATGTGGTTGTGTATCAGCAGTTTTTCTCTTGTTATGTCACTCAATTAGCTGATGATAGCAAAAATGTTTTAGATTGCTGGCTAGACTTATTTACCAATCTAAACCAGGGGACGGGGGGGGGGTATTGATTTTGTTAGTCACTCTCACTCAGATATCATATTAAAAACTGCAAACATTTCTGCTGCCACCACCATGCTTCACTGTGGGGATGGTGTTCACGAGGTGATGAGAGGTGTTAGGTTTGCACCAGACATAGCGTTTTCCTTGATTGCCAAAAAGCTACATTTTTAGTCTGACCAGAGTACCTTCTTCCATATGTTTAGGGAGTCTCCCACATGCCTTTTGGCGAACACCAAACATGTTTGCTTATTATTTTCTTTAAGCAATGGCTTTTTTTCTGGCCACTCTTATGCCCAGTTCTGCGGAGTGTATGGCTTAAAGTGGTCCTTTGGACTGATACTCCAATCTCCACTGTGGAGCTTTGCAGCTCCTTCAGGGTTAACTTTGTTGGTTGCCTGGTCCCTGAGTTTTGGTGGGCAGCCCTCTCTTGGCAGGTTTGTTGTGGTGCCATATTCTTTCCATTTTTTTATAATGGATTAAATGGCGCTCCATTGGATGTTCAAAGTTTCAGATATTTTTTTATAACCCAACCCTGATCTGTACTTCTCCACAACTTTGTCCCTGACCTGTTTGGGGAGCTCCTTGGTCTTCATGGTGCCGCTTGCTTGGTGGTACCCCTTGCTCAGTGGTGTTGCAGACTGTGGGGCCTTTCAGAACAGGTGTATATATACTGAGATCATGTGACAATTAAATAAAGTCCCCCTGTTTGTCCACCTAATTATGTAATTTCTGAAGGTAATTGGTTGCACCAATTTTCCATTTTATTTATTTATTCTTGAAATTTTTGAAATTTGTTGAATTTCACTTCATCGATTTGGACTATTTTGTGTATGTCCATTACATGAAATCCACATAAAAAATATATTTAAATGAACGGTTGTAATGCAACAAAATATGAAAACGCTGAAGGGGTTGAATACTTTTGCAAGGCACTGTATGGTTGTTTTATGAAAATCTGGGAATATTTGGCCAAGGAAACCTTTCTGGTTGGTCTCAGTGAATGTAAAGCAGTTAGGAAGGGAGACCTTTTAAAACGGAATTGAGTGAAGTAGCAACACATATGTTAAATGACCAACTAATGAGCATGGAGATCCTCACAAGTTTGATAAACATTATGCACTACCATTCAAAAGTTTGAGGTCACTTAGACATTTCCTTGTTTTCCATGAAAACATACATGAAATGGGTTGCAAAATTAATAGGAAATATAGTGAAGATGTAGACAAAGTTATAAATAATGATTTTTAATTTACATAATAATTGTTTCCTTCAAACTTTGCTTTCGTCAAAGAATCTTCCACTTGCAGCAATTACAGCTTTGCAGACTATTGGCATTCTAGTCAATTTGTTGAGGTAATCTGAAGATATTTCACCCCATGCTTCCTGAAGCACCTCCCACAAGTTGGATTGGCTTGATGGGCACTTCTTGCGTACCATATGGTCAAGCTGCTCCCAGAACAGCTCAATAGGGTTGAGATCCGGAGACTGTGCAGGCCACTCTATTATAGACAGAATACCAGCTGACTGCATCTTCCTTAAATAGTTCTTGCATAGTTTGGAGCTGTGCTTTGGGTCATTGTCCTGTTGTAGGAGGAAATTGTCTCCAATTAAGTGACGTCCAGAGGGTATGGCATGGCGTTGCAAAATGGAGTGAAAGCCTTCCTTCTTCAATATCTCTTTTACCGTGTACAAATCTCCCACTTTACCACCACCAAAGCACCCCCAAACCATCACATTGCTTGACAGATGCAAGTCAGCACCTCAGGACTCATTTAGTCCTGAGGTGCGGACTTGCATTTTTTTCTGCATCTCACAAATGTTCTTCTTTGTGATCCAAACACCTCAAACTTAGATTTGTCTGTCCATAACACTCTGTCCAGTATCTGTGTTCTTTTGCCCGTCTTATATTTTATTTTTATTGGCCTGTCTGAGATATGGCTTTTTCTTTGCATCTCTGCCTAGGCCAGCATCCCGGCGTTACCTCTTCACTGTTGACGTTGAGACTGGTGTTTTGTGGGTACTTTTGAGGACTTGTGAGGCGTCTGTTTCTCAATCTAGACACTCTAATGTACTTGTCCTCTTGCTCAGTTGTGCAAGTGGGGCCTCCCACTCCTCTTTCTATTCTGGTTAGAGGAGGTTTGTGCTGTTCTGTGAAGGGAGAACACAGCGTTGTACAAGATCTTCAGTTTCTTGGCTATTTCCCGCATGGAATAGACTGACAAGTTTCAGAAGAAAGTCTCTGTTTCTAGCCATTTTGAGCATGTAATCGAACCCACAAATGCTGATGCTCCAGATACTCAATTAGTCTAAAGAAGGACAGTTTTATGTAATGTAACCTCATGATTTGTTGTCAAGGATGCTTATCAAATCAAATGTATTTATATAGCCCTTCTTACATCAGATTATATCTCAAAGTGCTGTACAGAAACCCAGCCTAAAACCCCAAACAGCAAGCAATGCAGGTGTAGAAGCATGGTGGCTAGGAAAAACTCCCTAGAAAGGCCAAAACCTAGGAAGAAACCTAGAAAGGAACCAGGCTATGAGGGGTGGCCAGTCCTCTTCTGGATGTGCCGGTTGGAGATTATAACAGAACATAGCCAAGATGTTCAAATGTTCATAAATGACCAGCATGGTCAAATAATAATAATCACAGTAGTTGTCGAGGGTGCAGCAAGTCAGCACCTCACGACTAAATGTCAGTTGGCTTTTCATAGCCGATCATTAAGATTATCTCTACCGCTCCTGACAGGTAGCACGTCCGGTGAACAGGTCAGGGTTCCATAGCCGCAGGCAGAACAGTTGAAACTGGAGCAGCAACACGGCCAGGTGGACCGGGGACAGCAAGGAGTCCTCGTGCCAGGTAGTCCTGAGGCATGGTCCTAGGGCTCAGGTCTTCCGAGAGAGAGAAAGAAAGAGAGAAAGAGTGAATTAGAGAGAGCATAGTTAAATTAACACAGGACACCGGATAAGACAGGAGAAGTACTCCAGATATAACCCACTGACCCTAGCCCCCCGACACATAAACTACTGCAGCATAAATACTGGAGGCTGAGACAGGAGGGGTAAGGAGACACTGTGGCCCCATCCGATGAGACCCCGGACAGGACCAAACAGGCAGGAAACTATTATTATTTGTCATTTTCCGTGATCTGGAAAAAGTTAACAACTCAGCTGCCAGGACAAAATTCGAAACAACCCAGTTGGCTAGTTCAGCTATCTGTCAAGAAATGGGCAGGTTGTAACTTGATCCTACTGTTACTATTGGATAGAGCGAGGCTGTAACTCTGCTCCCTTTCACATCTCTCTCCATCGCTCAAATAATTTGCTGGCTGCTGTTTACTACTATATTACCTAGCTCAATGGCAATTACATTTTCTACCAAGCCATAAATGTGCATAATATCTAACAAGGAGGGCAAGCGTAGGATTTTTTAAATTATTTTTTATTATCACGATGCACATTCTGTCTGAATGACTCAAATCTGCCCACAGTTTGAGAACTGAGAACACATATGCGCGCGCTGATCTACAGCCTTCTTTGGTTCATAAACATGCAGGCACGAGCCTTATTATTTAGGCATTTTAAAACCCTTCCCTCTTTCCCTATTATGGCAATCATCTAATCCGACTATCAACTGTCAATTTACAAATACGATTGCAGCTGATCAGAGAAGCACAACAGTAAATAGCTAACACATCAAAGAGGTTTAGAAACTCTGTGGTTACACCGCAAGTCAGATGGCTCGTTACCGGAAAATGGTGCATGTTGAAAATGATAACCAGGTAACGTTAGCTAGCTACGTTGGCTATTTTCTCCTCTGATATCTTAGCACCATGTTCATCTAGACAGCTAGCTAGCATAGGAACTAATATAGCTAGCTAGCTAACAATACAGATGAAAGGGTTAGATATTGTAAGCTTTTCTAACAGGTCACATAGCAATCTGCTTAGATAGCTAGCTTGCGTATTGCTTATACATGTCCAGGGCCGGGTACGTCAACACAAGCCTTATTATTTGTGAATTAAACTCAACTAATATTTGCAACAGGAGTTCGATTTTGGTCACTGTGTCAATTCATCCATTTCTCAATACTGTACCTTTCTGTTGGAGAATGAGCTAGCTTGCTGCTGATTTTCCCAGCTATGCATTCCTCGGCATTGTGCAGTGCTCATGTCTCAGTCAGTGAGCGGCGGCTGACATAGCAGCAGTTCTTCTATGTAGAGGGACTATCGGCAAAGCTGATAGAGAAGGGCCGATAGCCGATAGACTAGAAAAGGCCAATATCGGCCCGATATATCGGCTCAAACCATTATTGGTCATTCTCTATCCTAGACCGTGAGCCACTGCAGCCCCTCATGATTAGTTGAGGTCAAAGTTGCCCATCCCTGAGCTAGAGGGATGCTTTCACATCTGGGCCAGGACTGGTCGGCTATCTGATGTAATCTTACCCCATCATTGTGTAATGCTATAGCACACCCTCACAAATCACTATTAATAAGATGACAGTACCTGAATGTTCCTGCCGCATCTGAGAGAGAAAAAAAGGGGGAAGAAATAGAGATTTGCCATATCACCATACAGTTCATCTGTGCCACCCACATCGTTCAAAGACCGTTCGACTGACGTTAATACGATGCAGTGCTTTGAACAAATTTCCTTGCTTTAGTTTTACCGACCGAAAATAACTTCTGTTGAATTCTGCTAATTCATGCTGCTATTCATACTACAGCTCGTATTAATTGAAAATGTTCTTAGCAACGAACATTGTCTGGCGAGGAAGCAGCTAAGATTACAGCCATGCGACATCAATTCACATCTGCTTTGATGAGCCCATTGTTTCATGGTTTTCTTTTTTTCTTTTCTAAGATGCAACGATTCTATAACGATGAGTCAGACATAGTTCAGTTAAGTGAACTATCATGGTGACGTTGAGATGATTGAGTTTTTGATTGAGTTCAAGTGTGTGTGTGTTTGTGTTGGTGCTTGTGTTTGTGTGAGTGTGAGTGTGTGTGTATGTACTGTGTGTGTGTGTGTGTGTGTGTGTGTGTGTGTGTGTGTGTGTGTGTGTGTGTGTGTGTGTGTGTGTGTGTGTGTGTGTGTGTGTGTGTGTGTGTGTGTGTGTGTGTGTGCGTGCGTGCATGTGACACGGTGCCCTTTGCTCAATCTGTCCTACTCACAGTATGGTCCTGCTGTGTGACTGTATGCAGCATGAGTGGAGCTGTGTGTGGGAGATATCAACCAGCAGGGTGGAGGGTTAGGATTCACCCGTCTCCCCCTTGTCTGCCTCACCTCACTGCGACCTCTCCTCCATTCACTGCCATTACACAGCTCTCATAGTCATTAATAACCAAGCCGGTCTGTGATACTGTTGCAGCTATGCATCACCATCCAGCACATTTTAGAGTGCTTTGGGAGGCGTCCAACAGTCTGCCTTCCCGTCACAAATTGTAATCAAAACAACATATTTTTCATCAACATGTATCAGTACTGTAGCCTACAGTATGCACTGACTCACAGTACTGTAAGTTGCTTTGGATACAAGCGTCTGTTGGTGGAATACATTTATATTATTAATACATGATTTTTTTCAGAGCGGGGTATGATGTGATGTTTCAGTCAGTTGGTCAGACACTGGATGGATTGATGTTGGTCTGCGATTCCGTGTTTTTTTTGGTGGGGGAGACGTTTGTGTGTGTGTGTGTGTGTGTGTGTGTGTGTGTCTGTTTTTGTGGTTGTGTTTATGCGTGTGTGTGTGCGTGTGTGTGTGTGTGTGTGTGTGTGTGTGTGTGTGTGTGTGTGTGTGTGTGTGTGTGTGCGCGTGTGTGTGTGTGCTGGAGACGAGACCAGACTGTTGGTCTCCTCTGACATTATCTATTCATTTCCCAATGATGCGTCTCTCTAATACCACAAAGCATCGGGACAGCATTGGGACAGCATCGGGACAGCATTGGCACAGCATCGGGACAGCATTGGGACAGCATCGGCACAGCATTATGACAGGAGAATAATCCTAATGGCAATATGGGGACCTGTACTTTGTCATGTTATTGGATAGAATAGATAGAAAAAGAGGAAATAAGGGAGAGTGAGTGTGTTGAAACAGCAGTGGGGTGGATTCAAACCCATGCTGCATCTGTACACTACATGTGCTTCAGCGGCAATGGCTTAGACAACTACACCCCTGCAGACCACAGGGACCTGCACTTTTGGCAAACAACTCGTCACATGGATTCTCTTTTTATAGGTTTTGATGGGTTTGGCATCGATAGATCTTGAATGATCAAATGCCTCCCCCCCCCCGAACAGATGTGAACTAAATGATTATTTCACAGAACAGTGCACAATGTCTCTCTACCTTCTACTGATCTCTGTAACTGTGATTAACATGCCAAAACAGCATGACTGAAACTGAAACTATGCAAAATAACTTGAGCAGCTAACCTTCTTTGGGCACTCAACCGAAACCCCATCTATCTGTAGTGAAGCAGCATATTGTGCAACACATCCCGTACCCTACTTTAGCTTTGTTCTATTTAGCTGCAGGAATCAAGACGATGGTGAATGAACAAAGTGGGTGTGTCCCCCAAATGGCACCTTATTCCCTATATAGTGGACTACTTTTGACCAAATCCCTATGGGCCCTGGACAAAAGTAGTGCACCACAGTATACAGTGAATAGTGTGCCTTTTTGGATGCAGTCTGTGTACAGCCAGCATGTTTGGTTCATTTCAGGCTGCGTAGGTTTTATTTGAGAAATGAGTCCATACTGTTAGCTGCTCCACTTGCAGGAACTAAACTGTTGGACGATTATACTGTTATATAAATTTGTAATCAGGATGTTAAAAAAAAAGTAATGTGGGAGTTTTCTTCAGTATGGTGAAAGGGAGCTATTTTTCACGTGTTATAATACCTGCGCTTAAGATATATATTTCACATCAGCTTTTCAAATTTACAAGTTTCCTGTAAATCTGCCATAAGATGTAGGTGATGGATTTTAGATTACATCACCACGTATACACACTGTGTTGCAATTTAGTCTATTATTATCACGGTTCAGGGAAGACCCAGATGCAGGTGTCGAAATAACAAAAGTTAATTACTAGAACAGGGTGCAGGCAAAACGACAGGTCAAGGGCAGGCAGAGGTCAGTAATCCATATCAGAGTCCAAAAGGTACAGAACGGCAGGCAGTCTCAGGCTTAGGGCAGGCAGAGGTCAATAACCCAGTGTGGTGGGACAAGGTACAGGACGGCAGGCAGGCTCAGGGCAGGCAGAATGGTCAAAACCGTGAAAAACTAGAAACCAGGAACTATAGAAAAGACAGGCTCAAAGGGAAAACCGCTGGTAGGCTTGACGAACAAAACAAACTGGCAACAGACAAACAGAGAACACAGGTATAAATACACAGGGGATAATGAGGGAAGATGAGAGACACCTGGTGGGGGGTGGAGACAATCACAAAGACAGGTGCAATAGATCAGGTTGTGACAATTATCACAGTACTTGTCTCTCTTAACATCTATCTTAAGACGTAATATTGCTGTGTGGGTCAGAACAGCACTGTAGAGGGAGACAAGCAAATTAATGTTTTTTTGGAGGCATTTGTTCTAACAAGACACCTGCTTAGTATGGGCGAGCCATGATGCCGACACTGTGACTGGGCCAGAAACAGCCAGCGGATGGTGACTCAGGCCTCAGAGCCCTGGGCCCAGTCAGAGCTCATTGCTCATTGCCAGTCTGGACACACACCGTTTTTAAAGAGGGAGTTGCATTCAGGCGATGTGTCAGCAGTGGGAAGAAACAGCCCAAGAACAGGGCTCTGTCTCTTTTGCCTAAAGATATGCCCTCTCCTCGTCTCCTTCTGTTAATCTGCACTGATTGGGAAAGACTTGTCAGTTGAAAACAATATGGTGGACACTCACCATGGAAATGTATTAGTCCGGTGGCCATTTGGTTAGTTGTTCAGGACCTGTCACCAAACTCATACAGTAGTCAATACAATCACAAGGCTGCCTTTGTCTTGTTCACTCAAAGACTTGAGGAGGAATACAGTCGCTCTTTCACCATTGTGTCCCAAAATAAAAAAAACTATAACAACAACCTCAGAAACAGAAATGTCTTTCCCCCCCTAAAAAAACTAGGCTAAACAACTAAAAATCCACCAACTGGAAGCTCTTAGGAGGGCTGCAAAGGAGCTTGTTTGTGCTTCACTCTTTGTTGTTGTTTATTTATTGGTGTGCTTTTGACCGTTTTTAAGGGTCTCTCCTTATTTATCCCCATTTGGGAATACCATTAACTGTAGGATTCATGAAGTTGGAGTTGGTTTAATTTATAGTTAAAGGTTTAAATGTAGATTGAGCTTTAGAATATCTACTGTTTGGGAGATGGCCAGCCAGTGTGTGTGTGTGTGTGTGTGTGTGTGTGTGTGTGTGTGTGTGTGTGTGTGTGTGTGTGTGTGTGTGTGTGTCTGCTCCCGGTCTGTCTGTGTGTGTTGTGTATTTCTTCTGTGTGCACAGGACAGGAAATCAACAACAGGATATCACAAAGCAGACAGAGAGCAAGGTTACCATCAGATGCAGGCAACTGGATGAAACCAGACAGGCTTACAGCTTCTTAGGGATTATTACAGTTAACATAGTATGGATGCAAGACTATCATCGATCAGTATTGTAAACTCAGTCATGCCTCTGCTATGCGTCACATTTACAGTACAGAATTATAATGTAAATGTGAGTTATTGGTTGATTTATTGACTGGTTTATTGTAGTCTCACACTTCACAGAGGAGTGTTCATCTTATGCAGTCTATATATTATGGCTTAGAGTATGTGTTTTATACCCGATGCTGAATCTGTCAAGATTCTAGGCTTTCTAATGGAAAGGGCCACTCTACTGCAGGGATAGAGTGGCTCTCCTCTTTAGCTGACAAGCATTTACTGCTCACACACTTAATGCACACACACACACACACACACACATTCAAGTTGCTGTGTCTCCCAGCCTGACAAAGCACAAGAAACAAAGGCAATTTAGGCAGCGTTCGATGCGGGGTAGATAAGTGTTAGGCCTGGGTCGAACTGAGGAAATGTACAGATAGGATTTCAGTCATTTTGATCTACAGTCCTGTGTCTCTTCTATGGCCTGGTGCTCCGAGTGCCTTTCTCACCTGCTGGCATACTCAAGTAGAGTTATTCTGATCAGATGGCTAAAATGAAGAGGTCAGAGGAGAGATGTTGCTTTTTTTGTAAGAGATGAGGGAAAACGTTTTGCTTTAGTTTTTTTTCTTGACCTGTATATAGTAGTCAGTGTAGGTTGCCTTCTCTTCAGTTTGTGTGGCTGTGTGTGTGTGTGTCCATGGCTGTGTGTGTGTGTGTCCATGGCTGTGTGTGTGTGTGTGTGTGTGTGTGTGTGTGTGTGTGTGTGTGTGTGTGTGTGTGTGTGTGTGTGTGTGTGTGTGTGTGTGTGTGTGTGTGTGTGTGTGTGTGTGTGTGTGTGTGTGTGTGTGGTGTTTCCCAGATCTGTGTCCAGGATCTGAGGCTCTGACCTTGTTTGCTAATTAAGTGTCCAACCTATTTTTCCACTCGAGAAAAACGCTCATAACTTAGAGATCGCCAGAAGGCCCTAAGAGCCGCTCGTTGCTCAATCCTCTCAGCCTGACGGTGTGTGTGTGTGTGTGTGTGCCTTCGTGTGTACTCCTATCATCGGGCTAAGTATATATGACCATATGAATGTTATTCCACAGACACCAATCCTCTAAACACGTTCGCTATTCCATATCACAGTGCACTGCCCACACAGGCTCTCGACGTTGTTTAAGTTTCTCTTTAGCCGTATATTTCCAGTCGTCCCGTTGCATTGCTTGGTCAGCTTTACGTTATTCACTGAGCGTGAACATTGCCCTATTTAACCACCGCTTCCCAGGCTTTTCAGGACTGTGGTTAACCATACACAACGAGGCCCAGTGTTTTTCTAAACACCTCTTCTCCTGTACACCCTAGAAAATGTATCAAGGTGGGGGGAAGAAAAGAACCTGAACAGTCTATTCATTCCTGCGATTTTATGGTATATTGACCAAGCTTTTACTTAAGCCATTGTGCTTATTCCTGCGTGTTTCCCCCAACAGTAATTGAGCACTATTGTTATGGGTAGGCTTTGACACAGATCAGTCAGTCTAATGACAAACCTGACCTATATTTGGGGACCTCAGTCAAAGGAGAGGCAGAGAGGCCACCACACACTGTAGATGCCCTCTGTAATGACCTCAGAGTAGCACATACAGGATATGACACAGACAACAGAGAGTTCAGGGCCAGTGGGAAGGAAACCAATGATGTAGTATACTGTATGTCCTCCGTTGCAGCTCTCCAGCTCTACCAGGGTAACCGGGCTTAGTAAGAGGGATATCATCCTGGCCACACAGTCGGAGGTGTCTGTGTGAAGCCTCTGGTGTGTGTGTTTGAGGGAGGTGGGACGGCTGGTTCAATGTGTGCGTGTAGTGTCTGGTGAGGTGGGATGAGATGATAGAGGGCTGTTGGAGGATAGAGGATGGTAGGGAGCTGACTGGATGCCTCTCTCTGTGTCCGTGTATGTCTGTGTCTGTTTTGTGTATGTTTGTGCTGCAGTACAACACCAACCTGCAGGTTTGTGGCCTGTGCTCTGCAGAAGGGGTCTCATTATCAGATGCTCTGAGTGGAGCTGAGCGGTCTGTCTCAATACTGCTGTGCCGCACCGGAGAAGGGATGTGTCTGTAGTGGGTGTGTGTATGTGTCAGGGTTGTGCTCAATTCAGAACCTCATAAATTCCAATTTAATTATTGAATTTTATAGAGAATAGGATACAGAATTACAATTGGAATTTGAATTTAAGGAAAGATTTTAATTTAGTCAAATTAAATTCAAATGCCTCTTCTATTCCATATTAAGTGTAGTCTATACAAATATACGTCTTGTACATAAAACATCAATTACTAAAAATCTGTCTTCTGGCAGTTTTCCGCATATATTGTCACATGCAAATGAGTTTTGTTGCAAACTGTTGCGGCAAATCTGCTGCGACTACTGATCGTCTGGTAAACAATTCTGCCAAACATTCTACGGTTTGCAAATTTGCTGCAATCTCAGTATGAATGTGCAAATGAGATCCGTTTTTTTGGTTAGTGTGTGTTAACAACGTGAAATACATCAGCCAGACCACATATACCTTTAAATGAACTTGCTTCTCACGGAGAAAGCGAAACATAAATGTAGTAAATATCCTAAACAACATGTATTCAATGTCTTAACAGATAGAAATAAAACCAATACAAATTGAAATCATCAGCATGCTAAAGAATAGACCAAACACGGGCTATTTCCCAAATAAATAGATTATTTTATATTTTTATGTAGCTACAACATTTCCATGAGAGAAATGTGTACACTATGGGGATGTTTCAATGGGCAACTACAGAATTTACATGAGCCAAGTGATAACTGAGCAGTAGCTTTCAACCAATGGAAATTGAAAAGATAGTTAACAACATTTAAATAATAAAAAGAAGCAAAAACGAAATCAAACCCATTTCAGAACTATAGCCTTTTTGAGTGAACTTTGGAGATGGTGGCCCTGTGGAAGTCCTTCAGCGAGATCTTGTTGAATGCAAACATCTAATGAGGATACTGAAAACAATTACTGAGAACATTTTCTATTTTGGCGTCTTAAAAGTAGACTCAGTAGCTAATGGGTGGGTTTGGCTTTGGGAAAAAGGGGTCAACTGTTACAAAGTTGCCTTGATTTTGCTATGCTTCTCGCTGAATCTGGCACTCAGCAAGGAAACAATGTTTCTGCCTTGTATAAATGCTATAAACAAATGATTTAGCTCACATTAACAGGGACTTAGGCCTACTAAATCTAAATGTGTGGTGAACTGTTCCAAGAGAGCCACAGCATACAGAATTGATTCAAATGAATCGGCTAATTATGATATTAAATCTAGACTGGGGACTTCATAATTAAAAGACAGCTGTCTACTAGTTGTATTTTATTCCTGACTCAGGTGGATACGGCTTGGGTGGAAGAAAAGCAACACACAATTGAGTTATTGACTTCATATTATTTTTCCAGAATGAATGATTATTAACGTACATCTCAAAGCCATGCACGCAAGAATCCTTGACCTGGTGCACACACATTTCTCTGTCCTCAGTTGGATTGGAGGCGTTAATCTGTATTTTTGCCTTGTAACTGATTGCTTCTAGAAAGACAGAGGGAATAACACATGATCAAGATCACCTAGCTACTACTTTAAAGCAATGAAATATCGAATTGTTACAAATAATGAATGTATGGGCTACATTTATGAGAATAATACATGCATTTGCTTACCTTCTCAATCTTGAAGAAGATACACTAATTTGTCACTCAAAAAATGTGTTATGAGTGAGTGCACCAATGTCTCTTCCAACAACACAGGTAAATACTGTTGCCACAGTTTTGCCTCAGATTCACCATGAGTGGCAAACATTTGCAAACTTCTGGCAACATTTTCTGGCACACTATTTAGTTTGCAGCAAATTTGCCACAATTTTAGGGTAGTTTCCCGCCACAAATTCATTTTTTTTGTAAAGGATCAAACGTGTCATTATAATACATGTATATAAAATATTTTCAGGACAAACTCTTAAAATTAATGATAAAAAAACTCAACTGTTATTATATTTCATGAATCAATTACAGTGGGGCAAAAAGTATTTAGTCAGCCACCAATTGCGCAAGTTCTCCCACTTGAAAAGATGAGAGAGGGCTGTAATTTTCATCATAGGTACACTTCAACTATGACAGACAAAATGATTGAAAAACAATCCAGAAAATCACATTGTAGGATTTTTAATGAATTTATTTGCAAATTATGGTGGAAAATAGCCTGAACTCGAACCTGGAATCTCTAGTGAAACAGCTAGCACTGCGCCACACTGCATTAAATTCTACTTCCTGTCACTCAAATAAAAAATTCCACGTCCTGTGGGGTGTGGTCAATTAAATTTGGATTTCAACTCAGGAGTTGAATGGGAGTCAATTCCATTTTTTTTGTCTGTTTTATTAAAATGGATATATATATATATATATATGAATAAGTATGAATAAGTATTATTCATGTACGATAAAGTAAATGCATCGTCCTATGAGCCCAGTAGCCTACTACTTTGCTTTAGGGGGTGCATCCTTGTTTATTATCATATGTAGGTTATGTGTAAGTCTGCCTGACAGTGTATATGCACTCACTGTATATACAGTGCATAGAATACAGAGCCATGGAGGGGTGATGTGTTTTCAATCCAGGTTTAAAACGTCACCTGTAGAGAGAATTTTGCAACTCCTGAGGGTCCGAATGCGCTGCCACAGTATCACCATATGGGTTACATCCAAAATGGCACCCTATTCCCTATTGAGTGCACTACTTTTGACCAAGGGCTCAAAGTAGTGCACTACGGTGGTCTAGCGGGTTTGAATCCGGCCCAGTGCTATTTCAGCACAAAATGATGGAGTTGATCGTGGACTTCAGGAGACAGCGTCAAGTTCCTCGGCGTAACATAATTTATTCTCGGAGCGCGCTGCCACGTTACCAAGAGCAACAATAATATGACGTCATTTCATTGCTTCTAGAATGAATCCCCTCCTCCCGACCTACAATCAAGTGAGTTTAAAAATTCATTCCAACTCACTAACACACTCACAGGTCACACAACCTAACTGAATTAACTTTAGACCCCTCACCATTATCAATCACCGCTTTGCTAATTTACAGAAAACCTAGGAATGCACTCACTGCCTTATCTAAAACACCCCAGAGCTCAGTTTCGTCTGTTCAACCATAGGTTAACTACCTTATCTGCTTACTTAATCCACAACCCATACGTTTCTGCCTTGTTGGAATGGTGTTCATTAACATTAATTACTCCTTGTCCGTGTCACACAATCCCTTCTTATGAACTCATATTGTTAATTAGATATAATAAAATAGAGTATAAGTTTACTTAGTTACAGTTCCATTTAAAATGAGAATATTGTTCAGTCAATTAATCAGAATATTTCTAACAAGTATATACTGTATTCTAGTCAAAGCCTATTATATTTAACTATAGCTGTATATATACTATTCTTAAGATATACTACATATTCTATCTATATACTGTCCATAATGTCTATACATCCCATATATATATACAGTATATATCTATACCATGTTATATACTTGTTTCTAATTGGCTTGAAGGGCATCCTAGAGTGTGTATTATTTCCCTATAATGCACGGTATATCAGCACGGTTGAATTCAATGGCTTTAGTTCCTTCTTACGTGTTCTATACTCCAGACTCCGATATTGCGCGTCCTAATATTTCTTTCTATATTTCTTCATTCCAATCTTTTACTTCTTTAGATTTGTGTGCATTGTTGTGTATTGTCAGATATTACTGCACTGTTGGCGCTAGGAACACAAGCATTTCGCGACCCGCTAAATATGTGTATGTGACCAATACAATTGGATTTTATTTAATTTCACCTCTGTAAACATACAACAAGTAGTGCACTATATATGGAATAGGGTGCCATTTTGGACTCAGACATTATGTGCTGTACTGTAGTGTACTGTAGTGACCTTTTATAATGAGTTTGTATGCGTGAATAAAGTGCTGTTATTTGATTAGCCATGAGTGAATAGCAGCAGGCAGAGAAATGGTTCTCACTTGTGTCCCTTGGGTTAGGCCCATTTTCTATTCTCTTTCTGCCCCTTGAAAAATTCATGAGAAAGCACCCATGTGTAAAAGAGGAATAGGGAACTTGTTTGGTTACTACAGTAGGTCACATTAATGTTCAAGGACACACTTCATTTCAAATCAACAAAAATGTACTGTGAATATTATTACCATTCACTGTTGACGGTGATGATAAGCCTTTGAGGTACGACCCTGAATATGTAAATCTGGATTTCAGACGTTTCCTTCTTGTATAATAGGTCAGGTTTATTTTGTTGTTTTAAATATTATTCAGAATATTATGAATGGGTGTTTTTTCTCTCCTTCCATGCAGAAACTAATCCAATTATAACCTCTAGCTTTAGAATTTAAAAAAAAAATAATGCACAGACAGCACTTTGGTAGAAGGGATGACAGTCTGTGTTTGCACACCACTTTACTTCACTGACACCAGATGAACCCTGGTTCAACCTCTGAGACAGACAGGGAGAAGATTCCTCTACGATTTGGCTGATTTAGCTCATCCTGGCGGGTTCTGTGTTGATTCGGATGGATTTGGCTGATTTAGCTCTTCCTGGCGGGTTCTGTGTTGGTTCGGATGGATTTGGCTGATTTAGCTCATCCTGGCGGGTTCTGTGTTGGTTCGGATGGATTGGCTGATTTAGCTCATCCTGGCGGGTTCTGTGTTGATTCGGATGGATTTTGCTAATTTAGCTCATCCTGGCGGGTTCTGTGTTGGTTCGGATGGATTTGGCTTATGCCCTGTACCATAATAACCACATTGTTGTTTACTGATTGTTGTTGTTATTCTCTGGGAGTGCGACAATGCCCGTATAATGATGGGGGTCATGGGGTATACGGCTAGGGTTGGCTGTGTGGTAGTATTGTTGTACTTGTATGCTAGCAGACAGACGGCACTCATAAAAAGAAAGCGCTATCTCGAGCCATACAGGGTTCTTCGGCTGTCCCAATAAGAGAATCCTGTGGAGATCCCTTTTTGGTTCCGCCAAAAAAGTTACCCAATGGGGACAGCCAAAATAGCCTTTTGGATCCCTTTTTTTCTAAGGGTGTTGTTACGCCAAAAGAGGCTAATACATATTTTTATTGACATTGGTGTAGCTGGCTCCAGACTCTCACCAACTAAGCCACACAGAGCTGATGTACACGTATGCCACCAGACAGACTGTTTAGGAAGCAAAAGAGGCAGCTTTGAGCCCTACAGATCCCAGTGGTCAAAGCTTGGCAATCATGGGTAGTTTTCCTGCTTTTGGCTTAGGCTCAATTCAAGCCTCTCATGTCTGAGAGCTGAGGCCCAGCGTTTTATTATTAACAGCATCACAATTATCCAGGTTTCAATTTAAAAAATGAACTACCTGCATGTATACACACTGATTAATTGACCTGATTGTCTTAAATACATAGGGGTGGCAGGTAGCCTAGTGGTTAGAGCATTGGGGCCAGTAATCGAAATGTTGCCAGATCAAATCCCTGAGTTGACAAGGTAAAAATCTGTCATTCTGCCCCTAAACAAGGCAGTTAACCCACTGTTCCTAGGCTGTCATTGTAAATAAGAATTTGTTCTTAACTGGTTAATAAAAAAAAAAATGTTTTTTAAATACATCCGATGTCCGCTCCCCTGTGGAAATACAATTAGCAAAATACAAAATCCCCCTAAAGAAATCTGCATCTGGGGTGGAAGGTGGCGGAGATACAGCGGTGTTGGTTAAATCATGAGACATCCCGAAAATCTGTCTCTAACCAGAATAGAAAGAGGTGGAGGCCCCGGTGTACAACTGAGCAAGAGGACAAGTACAATTTAAATAACATTAAAGTGATAATACAGTGTAGACATTGTTAATGTTGTGAATGACTATTGTAGCTGGAAATGGCTGATTTTTAATGGAATATCTACATAGGTCCATTATCAGCAACCATCACTCCTGTGTTCCAATGGCACGTTGTGTTAGCTAATCCCAGGTTAACATTTTGAAAGGCAATTGATCATTAGAAAACCCTTTTGCAATTATGTTAACACAGCTGAAAACTACCGTGCTCAATCGGTCCTTCTTTAACTGGTTGAGTATCTGGAGAATTTGTGGGTTAGAAGAAAATGGCCAGAAACAAATAACTTTCTTCTGGTCTACTCTTGTTCTGAGAAATTAAGGCTATTCCATGGCAAAATTGGCAAGAAACTGAAGATCTCGTAACTGTGTACTACTCCCTTTACAGAACAGAGCAAGTTGGCTCTAACCATAATAGAAGGAGTAGTGGGAGGCCCCGGTGCACAACTGAGCAATAGGACGAGTACATTAGAGTGTCTAGTTTGAGAAACAGACGCCTCACAAGTCCTCAACTGGCAGCTTCATTCAATAGTACCCGCCAAATACCAGTCTCAAAGTCAACAGTGAAGAGGCAACTGGTGATGCTGGCCTTCTAGGCAGAGTTGCAAAGAAAAAGCCATCAACCCGGGGTCGCCTCTTCACGGTTGACTTTAAGACTGGTGTTTTGCGGGTACTTTTTGATTAAGCTGCTAGTTGAGGACTCGTGAGGCATCTGTTTCTCAAACTAGACACTCTAATGTACTCGTCCTATTGCTCAGTTGTGCACCGGGGCCTCCCACTACTCCTTCTATTATGGTTAGAGCCAACTTGCTCTGTTCTGTAAAGGGAGTAGTACACAGCATTGTACGAGATCTTCAGTTTCTTGCCAATTTTTCACATGGAATAGCCTTAATTTCTCAGAACAAGAGTAGACTGATGAGTTTCAGAAGAAAGTTATTTGTTTCTGGCCATTTTGAGCCTGTAATCTAACCCACAAATGCTGATGCTCCAGATACTCAACCAGTCTAAAGAAGGACCGTTTTATTGATTCTTTAAATAGCACGGTAGTTTTCAGCTGTGTTAACATAATTGCAAAAGGGTTTTCTAATGATCAATTAGCCTTTCAAAATGTTAACCTGGGATTAGCTAACACAACGTGCCATTGGAACACAGGAGTGATGGTTGCTGATAATGGACCTATGTAGATATTCCATTAAAAATCAGCCATTTCCAGCTACAATAGTCATTCACAACATTAACAATGTCTACACTGTATTTCTTATCACTTTAATGTTATTTAAATTGGACAAAAAGGTAGCCTTTCTTTCAAAAACAAGGACATTTCTTAGGGACCCCAAACTTTTGAACAGTTATATATATATATAGATACATAATAATAATCCTGATCTTTCTTGTATTTCTCAGATATAGGAAAGACACTTTAAAACACTTTAAAACAAACTTCCTTTTGATTTTTTTTTACTGTCTTTCCATGTATGAATGTGTTATTTCAGTGTGTTTCTATGGGCTAATAGTAAGGCCAAATATATCAAACATTTTATCAAATTGTATTTGTATATATATTTTTTTATGCCTAAAGGGGTCCTAAAATTCCAAATCAAATTGCTAAATGATCATTGGTATGACCATCTTAAAACAATTCCATATGTTAGCTTAGTAGAACCCCCCCCAGTTAACACTCTTAAGGATTAATGGATGGAGGCAAGTGTTTGGGGCAATGTGGTTCCTGACCTGATAGTAACTTGACTTTATAGTTATATTTAGATATCCCCAGTATGCTTCCCCTTCACGTACAGACACACACACGCACATACACACTGTGCCACCCCCAAGTGGTATAACAGTCAAGTCAGTTCAATCTGGTTGGATTTGGTTAGTCTACTTTAGAAAGAGAGATTGAAGAGGAAAACACAATCAAGTGTAAGTACAGTACTCTGTTGAAGAGACAGAACGTGGCTGTGTGGGCCCCAATAACCTCCATGTTGTAATCCCCTCTGGAGAATCTGAAGCCCCTGTGTTCTGTGTTGTACCTTGTGGTTTGGAGCTCCCATCGTGTCCAGTAGTCTTACCAAGAACCTCCAGGTGAGACACATGAGAATGTAGAATGTTAGGCTCAGCATTTTCTGGGCATCTGAGGCTAAGGCAGCTTCCATACAAAATATACTGTCAATGTTGTACATTGTACTGTAGCTGTGTTCATGGCTCCATAACCTGATGCTCTTGTGGTCAGATGAGTGGGGTTGATAGAGAACATCGGACTCTTGGTTTCCCATTCAGTGTTTTCTCATGATCCTCTTGTATTCCTATCAGTTTTTGTGGGTGTGTGTTTGCGTGTGTGTGTGTATGTGTGTGTTTGCGTGTGTATGTTTGTGCATGTGCGTGCCCCTGTGTGTGCATTTGTGTGTGGACTACAGGGAGGAGATGTGTTCAGTGGAAAGACTATAGTGCTGAGTCAGAAGACTGGAGTCAATCACATAGAGGAGAACGACCTCAGAGCTGTATATGTGCATGTCCTGGTGTGTGTTTGTGCATGTGGGGGTGTGTGTGTGCATGTGTGGGTGTGTGTGTGCGTGCATGTGTGCATGTGGGGGTGTGTGTGCGTGCATGTGTGGGTGTGTGTTTGTGTGTGCGTGCGTGTGTGTGTGTGTGTGTGTGTGTGCGCAGCATAAACTACTCACAACACAAACCCTATGCTCAGCTATTATGGTACTACAGTGTGTAATGGCCACTAATGGGAACCTTAGCTAAATAACATGAGTGTTCACTATGTAGTCTCAGGGAATGCCGTTGACTCTCTTCTTGACCTCATTAGCTTTTCAAGTATGATATTTGGTGAACTATATTAGATATCCGTTGGTGGCTTTGACTGATGCACTTTTACTGAGTTCCATTTTCCTGTTCCCAAGAGAGACCAGTGAGATGGTTACTGGTTACTCATGTTTTTTTTTGGGGGGGGGGGTGGACGACTTATAACAATACTGTGGTTAATTGACATACTTATACAATGCAACATGAATGACAAGCAATGATGTTTCTCTTCTCCCTCCAAACCATTGCAGGATAGTCTGTGTCATTGCGGTTCCTTCCTGACATGTTGTAAGGCTTCTGGAATGAGCTCAGATCAATTAAGGTCTGTTTCCTCTTCTCACGGTGTTGGCATGGTCGGCAGGGCATTAATTGCCCAGTAAGATGGATGATGTGTGTGTGTGTGTGGGGTTGTTCAGTTAAGATGGATGCATATGGGACACACAGACAGAGAGAAACAACATGGTTTTCTGCATGATTACGCCGACCATGAAATCCTATAAATCCAATCAATCCCAAGCCCCGCTTGTGTTTTTCTGCTCTCTTTCTATGTGTGTGTGTGTGTGTGTGCATGTATCGTCTCAGAACGTACGGAAAGTTCTTATCTTTAGACTGATTGCACTATTTATCACCACGGCAGAGTAATCTGGTAAGGTGTTACATCTAAATGATGAATTGCTATGAGTAATGCATTCAGTACTGTAGTAATGCAAGTCTCACTTGCCAGACTCATGGCACTCCAGACAAGGCGGCTATGTCGAAAAGACAAAATATCTACTTATCTATTGTCTTACAAATGCTTGCCGCTCTTGCCCAGCACTTTATGTCCCCAATGGAGAGCAAAGGCTACATCTAATTAGCTTGGTGTTTCCGGGCTACACCACCTTGTATTCTTTTTCAATTGAAGTCCATCTTCATCTAATGTTTGTGAAATTAGAAACTTAATGGAGCTCATTCATGAATTAATAATCGAGCTAGCTTCACAGTTCCGTTTCCACCTTAAGTGTCTTGCCACTGAGTTGTAAAGAGCAACCCAGAATAGGAAGATCCACTTGGGGCACACTCTCCCGAAAGATAACTGGTATGGGATGAAGGGAATACTTTACCCCTGAATATGTTTGACAGACTATGTAGGCATTGAATTAGAACAACCCAGGGAGAAAGGCTTTGTCATGTTCGTCATAACGACGAGAACAGGGCGCAGCGTGATAAGAATACATACTTCTTTTAATGACGAATAAACACGGAACAATTATACAGAAACGACCATGACGCTATGCGCCACGAGTACTGACAGGCAACTCCACATAGACAATAACCCATAAAAACCAAATGAAAATGGCAACCTAAATAGGATCCCCAATCAGAGACAACGATAAACAGCTGTCTCTGATTGGGAACCAATTCAGGCCACCGTAGACCTACATTTACCTAGACAATACCAATACCCCATAGATATACAAAAAAAATCCTAGACAAGCCAAAAACACATACCACCCTCGTCACACCCTGACCTAACCAAAATAATAAAGAAAACAAAGATAACTAAGGTCAGGGCGTGACAGGCTTAATGGCAGTGCTTTAGTGATATACCCATATTCATTGAATCATCTTTCACATCCTCATGTTTCAAATCACATTTTATTTGTCACATGCAGATGTTATTGCGGGTTTCGCGAAATGCTTCAGTATGGTAAGGATGTTCACAAGGTGCTGAGTCTTGTTCTTCATGCAAAACAAGTTTTTATTTTATCATTCAAGTCTTAAACTCTTGGATTTATACTTGTACTCAAGTGTCATCTTCAGTCAAAACAATGTCCCCGTGTGCTTGTGTCACAGCGAGCATGATGATGATGAGGAGAAGGAGGAGGCAGAGGACAAATTGAAAAAGGTGCTTCTGCACTTGAAGTGCTGCCTCACAAAGTCTCATGGTCTGGACCCCAGTGTGGGGTATGACTATAGAGAGAGAATGTGTATATCTCTCTTATAGTGAGTGAGACAGGAGGAGGGCTTAAGAGATTAGACCTTCCCCTGTCCGCTGTGTGTATGCGTGTGTGTGTGTGTGTGTATGCCTCTCCATCTGTGTGTGTGTAGCGTCAACCCCTCGGCGAATCTACTCTCTCTGCGCTGCGGGGAGGCATCTTCAATGGCAGCGTATTTGCAGGATGCTACCGTCCTGCTCCGCTCCGTCAGGGAATTAGGCTTTACTCCTCCGCCTCTCCGACTGAGAGCTTCTCTCCTCTGCTTGCCTCCATCCATCCACTGCTGCGCTCATTTGTGAGACAGACAATGGAGAGAAGGATTTATAGGACAGTTGGCAGGAAAGGCCCGTTTGAGAGGACGGGAGCGACACGGGCTGCTAAGTAGGTTCGTTTTCTCACAAACAAGCAAGAAACCACATGCTGTATGCACACACACGAACAAGCACGCTCACATATGAACACACGCAGGCACACACGAACAAGCACGCTCACATATGAACACACGCAGGCACACGGAGAACAAGCACGCTCACATATGAACACACGCAGGCACACACGAACAAGCACGCTCACATATGAACATACGCAGGCACAAACGCAAGGCACATATGAACATACGCAGGCACAAACGCACGCTCACATATGAACATACGCAGGCACACACGAACAATGAACACGCTCACATATGAACATACGCAGGCACACGGAGAACAAGCACGCTCACATATGAACACACGCAGGCACACACGAACAAGCACGCTCACATATGAACATACGCAGGCACACACGAACAAGCACGCTCACATATGAACACACGCAGGCACACACGAACAAGCACGCTCACATATGAACATACGCAGGCACACGGAGAACAAGCACGCTCACATATGAACATACGCAGGCACACGGAGAACAAGCACGCTCACATATGAACATATGCAGGCACACGGAGAACAAGCACGCTCACATATGAACATACGCAGGCACACGGAGAACAAGCACACTCACATATGAACACACGCAGGCACACGGAGAACAAGCACACTCACATATGAACATACGCAGGCACACGGAGAACAAGCACGCTCACATATGAACACACGCAGGCACACGGAGAACAAGCACACACACTCACATATGAACATACGCAGGCACACGGAGAACAAGCACGCTCACATATGAACATACGCAGGCACACGGACGAACAAGCACGCTCACATATGAACATACGCAGGCACACACGAACAAGCACGCTCACATATGAACATACGCAGGCACACGGAGAACAAGCACGCTCACATATGAACACACGCAGGCACACGGAGAACAAGCACGCTCACATATGAACACACGCAGGCACACACATACATACACACACACAGTCATGACACAGTCCTCCTCAAAAAGGAAAGAGGTGGCTACAGCAGATGGTTTTACACTCTTATTTTGTATCCTGGTTATTTTCAGGTCCAGGATAATGACTCAAATATGTTATGTTATGTAGGTTATGGATATGGATATGGATATTCATCGCACCAATGAATGTAACCCCTCTGAAGGACTAAATATAATTAAGCAGAATGCTCGTGGCTTATTTTATTATTCTGTTAAACGGTTTTCTCTCTCTGTGGTTTAGGCAAAGTTAATCTGTGGCCTAATGTTGAATTCATTCCCTTTAATCCAATAATGTAATGAATGGGACTAGGCACTCGGAAGCCTCGACATAGATTCATCTGTTTATTGTTTGTCTCGGTTTAGCCGGCTAATGTAAATGGCATTTACGCCCTCTCTGGGATTCATTGCACAGTAATGATCAATATTTTCATAACATCACTTAAGGCCCCTCTTGGAAAAATTACGTATTTCTTTTCTATTCTAGACATGTATGATGCATTAGACTACATTTTTGTAGTTTTGAAGTTCCTATTTCTTTACACTTTTTGTATTAGTCTTCAACATAACTCTTCCTGATCGTGGTCTGGGACTCTGCACCTAAAGTATATCTGTCTGGAAGCACCGATCCATCTGTTGATGTGTCATTCTTAGCTACTGATTAGTTATTTGTGTTGGATGAACCCGTAGTTACTGGTGAGTGTAGGGGTTAAGATGTCTATTGTGTTTTGGGCCTGATGCTTGTCACTGCTATCCTATACTATTCTATGGAGACCACTTAGCTGCTATCTTCTCAGACCAGAGGTGGCTTAAAGTAATTGAGCTGTGTGCCTTTTTCCTCTGAGAGTTCAGTCCTCCTTTTGACATTTTGCCTTAAGCTCATTAATCATGTTTGGGTTTATAATGGCAATCTTTCCATACCTCAAGTCAATACCTCGATACAACACCTCGATACCCATGGGTTACTGATCTGGAGTGTTTGTTTAGTAAATAGTACAGAGGAGTGTGTTTATGTGTTTGTGTGTGGGTGAATGCGTGTGTGCGTCCATGTGTGTGTGTCGTCCGTGTGTGTGCACATGCGGGTACATGTGTGTGTGACTACCGGATTGAAAGTTCATCCCAGTTCACATTACACTTATCAGTGATTAGCCCTGTGGAAGAAAATGTACCACACAGCCATTTACCCCCTGTCCGACATTTAATAGACATGATTACAGAGTTAATTGTGAGTGGGAACCGTAAGAACCAAGAGAAAGGTCAAGTGAATAAAGAAGCACTCTATTCTTATTTACAATAACATTTACTCTGAAATGGCACAATACATTATTTGACACTAATCTCTATTGGGCACAAAATAATCTGAAACACAACAAAAACAAACAGCAAATGCATCCAACAATTTTGTAGAGTCACAAGCTTAAATGTAATCATTGCGTGCTAGGAATATGAGACCAAATATTAAACTTAAGTGAATAAGTGAATTCGTCCCAATACTTTTGGTTCCCTAAAATGGGGGGACTATTTATTTGCTGTAATTTCTAAACGGTTCACCCGATTTAGATTTGTTTTAAATATTCGCAAATTACAGTTGACAGTCTGCACTTTAACCTCATCGTCATTGTTTCATTTCAGTACAGAGCCAAAATAACAAAACATTTGTCACAGTCCCAAGACTTTCGGAGCTCACTGTATGTGTGAGTGGGAACAGTAAGAACCGATGGGAGCATCATCAGTAGAGAAAGTTCAAGTGAACAAAGAGCTGTGTCTCCATGGTGATTAGACAGTTAATACCATGTACGAGATGAATCATGAATGGACCGTATATAGGTTTAAATTATTACCGCACTCCAGTCCAGCAACATCTTTAGCAGTGAAATTGGCTCATACATAAAAAAAAATATAATATCACGTACCAGTTTCTCAAATTCCTGGTTAGTGACATTTCAAGAACTTGAAAGGCTTGATATTCTATACTTAGAGTCATGACTTCACTGATAGATAGATTGAGAAAATCAGATACTCTATTTTTCGAAACAGCATTGCTTTGTGTTGCCCTTAGAGGAGTCTACGTAATAGAACGGAAATTCCAACACGCTGGTATTCTTGACGCTTCCAAACAGAGGGGTTTAGGGCGAAGCTACTGTGGTGCTGACTGTAGAGCATGCATAGGGCTACGGGATTTATGTATAGCCTAGGCTAGCATTAATCTTGAATGCTTGGCATGCGTTGAAGGAATGGTTGTGTGCTGGTGTTATTGATATACAGGTCAGCTGGTGTGTGTAGCCTTTGTGACCCGAAAGGCATTATGTTGACTTGGAGAACCGGATAAATAGCTTACATTACATTAGCGTGACAAGCGGAGACTGAAGAGAGTGACACAGAGAACCAAGCATGTCTGGGCTGTCTACGATGGGATTGCGTCACGATACTACGTCTTCTGTTTGGGGCATTATTTTCAGTAGCCTAGTCAGTGGGATGTGTACCATACTGTGCCACAGGCTAGTAATAGCCTACACTTGGTTTTAGAAAGCAGCTGTTATGAATGTGCCAATGAAATCAGTAATCAATCCAGTTCTTGACAGTTTGTGTATTAGGTTTATTTTATCTAGCATCATATTTTTTTTTTGTCTTATCGGTCCTCTTACCAAACTATCACTGGAGCTACTGCAAAGTACTTTTGCATGGATTGCTACTAGCGTTAGCGCAATGACATGCTAGATGTTCCCATAGACTTCCATTTATTGAGCCAACGTATATCCATTTAAAAGCGCGTCTCTGTAACGCTCCGGGTGTCGTGGGTGTGGAGTCAGACGCAGGAAACAGAGAGTGCAATGCTGTGCTCTTTAATGCACAAACGCAACACAAGGGTGCTCACAACCAAACTGCCCCAAACACGGGGGACGAAAATAGTACAACCGAAATACACGACCAGGACCAAACACGTTCCTCTACTACAGAACCGAAGGTCACAATAATTAATCCCGCACAAAGAAACAGGCTGTCTAATAAAGCCCAACTAATCATTCACGAACAGGTGCTACCAATAAACATACAAGGAGGGGGAGGAAAGACAATCAGTGGCAGCTAATAGGCCGGTGACGACGACCGAGGAGCTCCACCCGACCGGGAAGGGAAGCCACCCTCGGTCGGACTCGTGACAGTCTCGGCAGAAATATTTATTTAAATATAATTACATTATTTGTTGCAGTGGTGGCAATCATTTATTTGAATGAATATAGGGTAAACTACGGAGAAGCTTCCCTATGCTACAGGATGGGAAGCAGTGTCGGGAAACAAGGGAAGCAATTTAAAGCCTCTAAGCAGTTTTGTGGATGCGGTCAGAAGTTATGTGGTTGAGGTCAGAAGTTACCTTCACCCCTTACTCTATCAAGGCTGAATTGGATTATGGAGGCCACATTTTTATCAGCTGTTGCTCATTTTATATTCACAAGTCAATTCTTTTTGATAATTAATTCATAGGGGAAGGCTATGACATGCAACAAAGACTGAGACCAGAATGGAGTACGACAACACTGTAGTACAACACTGTTGTAGTACTTTCTCTGACACATTTGTAAATGTGGATAGTTGAAAAGCAGTGATTCAACATCAACATGCTTTTGGCTGATGGTGTACACTACAGTAGGTACCTATTAGACAGAAAATGGCTGAATTTTAACCTAAATCCAGTGACATGTTGAATTAGAATTGAATAAATGTTGAATTCTACTGACTACTCAACCAAATGTAAATCAACACTAGTGGGGTAAACACTGTGGGGAATGATCGACAGACCCTTCCGATCAAAAGAATTGAAGCATAATGTTCTTACACTCAGACTACTGGTTTGTAAGACTCTGCAGCCTCACAACTATGTTATTAGTATGCACAGCTTGACATCGTTTCTCTCCTTGCAATTCAGTCCAATCAATATACTGTATGTCTCCTTCTTTCCCTTTTTCTCGTTATACATTCTCGCAGCATTTGGACAAAATGTTCTCAGAATGACCACACAATAATGTTCTATATGATGATATACTGGCCATTCTCAACTTCCTCTCATGTGTGAGGACCAACATACATTCTTGACAAACATGTACAATAGCAAGTAGCAAGGGGACCACATTGAATACCCCACGTTTGTGGTCCGTTCATAAACAAAGAATGTCTCGCTATAAACTTTGACCCCAGTGGTCACTCACTCCCTTTCTGATTGAGACCCATCCTGTTTAAACCTCTTCTTGGCATCCTCTATCACAGGATTAGTTGAAATCTGATCTCTCTCTCTCTCTCTCTCTCTCTCTCTCTCTCTCTCTCTCTCTCTCTCTCTCTCTCTCTCTCTCTCTCTCTCTCTCTCTCTCTCTCTCTCTCTCTCTCTCTCTCTCTCTCTCTCTCTCTCTCTCTCTCTCTCTCTCTCTCATAGGGAAGAACATCTTGTTTGTGCGGTTTACAACTCATATATCCCCCCTACCCTCCCCCTCCTTGGCTTTGACTAGGCTGATAAGGGCTGATGTCCTCATAAACCATAAACACCCCACCTCCCACCCTCTATTGTGTGGCTTAGAGTAGACCAAGCGGAGGAAAAAGGGGGGGTGGGGGGGGGAGTCACTCTGCACCAGCGGATGTCCTGGGGTGGGGGTGTGGGGTTCAATGGTGGGGGTGGGGAGTCTTGTTAAACCATAGCTAATGTTATTGGTTACTGGAGTGTGAAAGTAAAAAAATCTAAGAAGATCACCGAATCTGAATTGAAATCCTTGTGTTGTATACGGCATAAGGGATCCTTCAGTAATCTCAGGATTTCACACCAGAAAGTCACGATGAGAGACCCAGCCGGAAATCTGACCAAATGCAGTAATGGCGTGTCTGTGCCCGTGCGTGAGTCTGATGATAATGTTCAAGGTGTGATTTATAGAGGATGAGAAAGGGCCTTATGCCTGGCTGTCGCGTCCCTGACCCTCTGGCTGGTGATTTAGTGTGATAAGTGAGTTTCCTTCATCAGGTGCATTCAGACTGGTACAATAGAGGAAATTGGAGCCTGAAGAGACCATATTACTACTGATTATTAGATTCACTACCCAGTCTGCTGCTCCTCTGCTGACTCTTTGATTCTAGCACATACTGTGATACATACCCAAGTACACCTATCGTAGAAAAAGAAAGCCAGGCGCCGGGCACTCAAGTGTCTGCTTAAATGTTGAAATGAATTTGAGGGACCAACAACTATCCAGGCTGTAATAGGTCTATGTGAGATATATATTTGATAGATCAATTCTAGAATCTGCCTCTGCATATTCTCTCCTAGGTGCACTTCTTAAATTCATTCATGATTCACAACTTAATAATGCTGTTAAAATGAGGATCCTGTTTGCGGCGTATGAGAGACTCTGGGTTGTTGTGGGCCTGGAATTAATGACCTGGTTCTGGATCAAACTCTATTCATGAACTGCCTCAGAGTGGGAGTGAAACTGATCCTAGATCCTACTTTAAGACTATTAATACAGGCCTAGGTCCCCAACAACAATGGCGTTCCGGACTAAAATTAGAGTTTGCATGGTTTTTATCCACGGTCACAAAAGGCCCCTGCAAACTCACAATTGCTCCCTTTCAAATGTGTTGCTAGGATACGAGCGCAGCAGAGACGAAATCCCCTCTGTGTTTCGTTTCTCCAGCTGCAAAGCTCAGACATTATGTTATGTTATGTGTGTGTTGGAACCAGTTCAGTGAACAGAACAGAAAAACTTTAAAAAACAATTTTCACGAAAGTGATCTATACTGTTCCGGAACAGAACTGTCATTTTACAAGTATGGGAAACATTTCAGAGATTTAAAAAGGAACAGAAAGGTACTATATAAACCTTTAGTTTTTTTTGTTGGTTCGAACCAGTTCAGAAAATTTGTTGTGTTGGTCAGAACAGTGGAACAGAACAAAAAAAAAAGATGATTCTGCTCAGAACGAAAGGATTCATTTTGGTTCCAATCCTTGCTGAAGACACTCTGACATTTCATGCTAATAGGTCATTAGCTCGGTATATAAATCGATTGTCTGATTAATTGTTTCTGATTTATGTTATTATTAGTCAATTTTCAAGTGTCAGCATTTCAAGTGCCCGTTTGGTACTTTTAAAGTAGTCCTCTGAAAAGTGTGTATTTGATGCTTAGAAATCAGTATCAAATTCAACATTATTGATAACAATACAAATGCTTTTATTATCTGATGAACCAGCATGCAATCCATTGTTTTTAAATCCCTGGTGGTGTTTCATGAATCCTGCCTAGTGCCTTGGGATGAGCATCATTACCTGAGCCTGTCTGTCGCTATGGCAGACGTCTCCAGGGAAACCAGGAAGATGCTGTTCTATTCTGCTGTTCCGCTGTCTGTAAGTAGCGCATTCTAGAGTGTTGCTGAAACAGCTGTTGCTTGTCATATTGTGTTTCCTTGGCGATGGGTTGATCATGTCACAGTACGCTCCAGGTAGTCTCTGACTTTGGGGGACACATAGTGACTGAGTGTTCAGCTAAAGCAGCACTTAGGGAGGGTGGTTGCTAGTGACAACCACGGACCTGTCAATCATGCTGTTGTCGACCTGTTAGGGAAGACGGGGAGCTGGTCTCCTGCTGTGGTACCTAGAAGGCTGACATGATCAGTACTGTTGTTCAGGGCCTATGACATGAATAGTGGAAAGGATACTAGTACTGAATGTTCCAGAGTTGTCTTACTGGGCATGACTAGTGCTGTTCATTTGTAGGTTATGATTCACTCAAGCCCACAGCCTCAATTTGTCGGGGCATAGACTCTACAAGGTGTCAAAAGTGTTCCACCGGGATGCTGGCCCATGTTGACTCCAATGGGGCGGCAGGGTAGCCTAGTGGTTAGAGCGTTGGACTAGTAACCAGAAGGTTGTGAGTTCAAACCCCCGAGCTGACAAGGTACAAATCTGTCGTTCTGCCCCTGAACAGGCAGTTAACCCACTGTTCCTAGGCCGTCATTGAAGATAAGAATTTGTTCTTAACTGACTTTCCTGGTTAAATAAAAAAATATATATATATTCAGTTGTGTTACGTTGTCTGGATGTCCTTTGGGTGGTGGACCATTTTTGATGCACACAGGAAACTGTTCAGCGAGAAAAAACCAACTTACCCCTTCACCCTCTGAATGGCACACATACACAATCCATGTCTCAATTGTTGCAAGACTTAAAAATCCTTCTCCTCCCCTTCATCAATGTTATGACCATATTATAACAGGTTATGACAAGTTATGTCTGCTGTTATGACATATTATGACATGGTTATGACCTTGTCATAACGTGTTATGGTGCTGGGTGTCAAGTATAGTGTTACCATATGTGACTCACCACCTGGATTCGGTCTTATGTAGAAACATTTGAATTTCTATTTTTTTACATTAGCTTAAAGTAGAGACTCAGAGCTACAAAATGGTATATCATACACTATATTTGAGGAAACAATGGGGACAGTAATTCTGCTTTGAAAGATGATCAACTTGTTAACTCACTTTTGAGAAAACCGTCTTTCAATGTTTTGGTACTACTATTGGGGAGCCCTTCTTTGTCTACACCTGTTCAGCGTTGTTCACAACCTCTTAGGCCTTAGCCCCACCCATCTCGTTATAACCAGCTACTTCCAGACATCTAAGAGAGTTAGAACAGCTCACTGGAAATGACTATTGCTCTGTGGTTTTGTGTTCAGAGCACACACTGGACGCTCTGGCCAATAAGTAGGGTTGTTCGGAAAGCTCTGACTTTACAACTACAGTAAAGCACCCAAGCTAACTGGCTAACATTGGCTAGCGAACGTTACTTCCAGACACATAATGAGGGAACACCCCACTCTGACCATTTTACTCGGCCTAGCAGAGCTGGTTTGGCTTTTTTTTAAATATATATATTTTTTTACCCAGTTTTCTCCCCAATTTCATGGTATCCAATTGTTTAGTAGCTACTATCTTGTTTCATCGCTAGAACTCCCATACTGGCTCGGGAGAGACGAAGGTTGAAAGTCATGCGTCCTCTGATACACAACCCAACCAAGCTTCTTAACACAGCACGCATCCAACCCGGAAGCCGGCCGCACCAATGTGTCGGAGGAAACACTGTGCACTTGGCAACCTTGGTTAGCGTGCACTGCGCCCGGCCCACCACAGGAGTCGCTGGTGCGCAATGAGACAAGGATATCCCTACCAGCCAAGCCCTCCCTAACCCGGACGACGCTAAACCAATTGTGCATCACCCCACGGACCTCCCTGTCGCGGCCGGTTGTGACAGAGCCTGGGCGCAAACCCAGAGTCTCTGGTGGCACAGCTGGCGCTGCAGTACAGCGCCCTTAACCACTGCGCCACCCGGGAGGCACTGGTTTGGCTTTTTTAATGTTATCCAGAGCGTTGCGTTAGTGACTATAACTGTGCTGTTAGCAACAATTGAATTACTCCTTGTTGCCAAATGTCACCGGACATACTCAACGGGTGACCAGAGTACCTTCTTCCGTATGTTTGGGGAGTCTCCCACATGCCTTTTAGCGAACACCAAACGTGTTTGCCTATTTTCTTCTTTAAGCAATGGCTTTTTTTCTGGCCACTCTTCCGTAAAGCCCAGCTCTGTGGAGTGTACGGCTTAAAGTGATCCTATGGACAGATACTCCAATCTCTGATGTGAGGCTTTGCATCTCCTTCAGGGTTACCTTTGGTCTCTTTGTTGTCTCTCTGATTAATGCCCTCCTTGCCTGGTCCATGAGTTTTGATGGGCGGCCCTCTGTTGGCAGGTTTGTTGTGGTGCCATTTTCTTTCCATTTGTTAATAGTGGATTTAATGGTGCTCCGTGGGATGTTCAAAGTTTCGGATATTGTTTTATAACCCAACCTTGATCTGTACATCTCCACATCTTTGTCCTTGACCTGTTTGGAGAGCTCCTTGGTCTTCATGGTGCCGCTTGCTTGGTGGTGCCCTGTGCTTAGTGGTGTTGCAGACTCTGGGGCCTTTCGGAACAGGTGTATACAGTTGAAGTCGGAGGTTTACATACACCTTAGCCAAATACATTTAAACCCCGTTTTTCCACAATTCCTGATATTTAATCCTAGTAACAAATGACCTGTTTTAGGTCAGTTAGGATCACTACTTTATTTTAAGAATGTGAAATGACAGAATAATAGAAAAGAGAATGATTTATTTCAGCTTTTATTTCTTTCATCACGTTCCCAGGTGGTCAGAAGTTTATACACTCAATTAGTATTTGATAGCATTGCCTTTACATTGTTTAACTTGGGTCAAACATTATGGGAAGCCTTCCACAAGCTTCCCACAATAAGTTGGGTACATTTTGGCCCATTCCTCCTGACAGAGCTGGTGTAACTGAGTCGTGTTTGTTAGCCTCCTTGCTCGCACATGCTTTTTCAGTTCTGCCCACAACTTTTCTATAGGTTTTAGGTCAGGGCTTTGTGATGGCCATTCCAATACCTTGACTTTGTTGTCCTTAAGCCATTTTGCTACGACTTTGGAAGTATGCTTGGGGTCATTGTCCATTTGGAAGACCCATTTGCGATCAAGCTTTAACTTCCTGACCCATATCTTGAGATGTTGCTTCAATATATCCACATCATTTTCCACCATTATGATGCCATCTATTTTGTGAAGTGCACCAGTTCTTCCTGCAGCAAAGCACCCCTACAACATGATGCTGCCACCCCCGTGCTTCACGGTTGGGATGATGTTCTTCAGCTTGCAAGAATCCCCCTTTTCCTCAAAACATAACAATGGTCATTATGGCCAAACAGTTCTATTTTTGTTTCATCAGATCACAGGACATTTCTCCAAAAAGTACAATCTTTGTAAGTCGCTCTGGATAAGAGCGTCTGCTAAATGACTTAAATGTAAAATGTAAATGTTTATCCCCATGTGCAGTTGCAAACCGTAGTCTGGCTTTTTTTATGGCAGTTTTGGAGCAGTGGCTTCTTCCTTGCCGAGCAGCTTTTCAGGTTATGTCAATATAGGACTCATTTTACTGTGGATACAGATACCTTTGTACCTGTTTCCTCCAGCATCTTCACAAGGTATTTTGCTGTTGTTCTGGGACTGATTTGCACTTTTTACACCAAGGTACGTTCATCTCTTGGAGACAAAACGCTTCTCCTTCCTGAGAGGTATGATGGCTGCATGGTCCCATGGTTTTTATACTTGCGTACTATTGTTTGTACAGATGAATGTGGTACCTTCAGGCATTTGGAAATTGCTCCCAAGGATGAACCAGACTTGTGGTGGTCTGCAATTTTTCTATTTTCATTTTCCCATGATGTTAAGCAAAGAGGCGCTGAGTTTGAAGGTAGGCCTTGAAATACATCCACAGGTACACCTCCAATTGACTCAAATTATGTCAATTAGCATATCAGAAGCTTATAAAGCCATGACATAATTTTCTGACATTTTCCAAGCTGTTTAAAGGCACAGTCAACTTAGTGTCTGTAAACGTCTGACCCACTGGAATTGGGATAAAGTGAGTTATAAGTGAAATAATCTGTCTGTAAACAATTGTTGGAAAAATTACTTGTGTCATGCACAAAGTAGATGTCCTGACCGACTTGCCAAAAATATAGTTTGTTAACAAGAAATGTGTGGAGTGGTTGAAAACGAGTTTTAATGATTCCAACCTCAGTGTTTGTAAACTTCCGTCTTCAACTGTATATACTGAGATCATGTGACACTTAGATTGCACATAGGTGGATATTATTTAACTAATTATGTGACTTCTGAAGGTAATTGGTTGCACCAGATCTTATTTAGGGGCTTCATAGCAAAGGAGTAAATACATATGCACACACCACTTTCCATTTTTTTTTTTTGAAACAAGTAACTTTTTTCATTTCACTTGACCAATTTGGACTATTTTGTGTATGTCCATTATATTACATCCAAATCCAAATCGTAATTTAACAATTTTATTCATATGTACAGATGGCGTATAATATTTTATATTAAGACACATGAATGTTCACATGTTCGAGAAGGCAATTCTGCCAAAACAAAAATGTTCAAACAGCTCTCATGTGAAGTCGTGACTTGCGACATATGCCTAGTTTCCTGAATCGGGTTCACATATTTGCTCTTATCTTGAAGTGTATTGGATTCACTGAAATAGCTCCTTCGCCTGATGCCAAAAAGTGGCAAGAGTATTAATCTTATTGCACGGTAATATTCCTTTAAACTTTTCCTTCATGTCCATGCTCAGTCGTTTTATTTTGACTTCCCCCTGATTGGCCAATGAGAATTTCACACTGCTGGGTTAAGCTGCTTAATCAGAGCAATGTCACTGCAAGTTTGAACTGCTCAGCTCTCACGGCAATTACCAAAAAATGATTGCCATCAGAATATCTATTATATTTAGGGGTTTAAGAAGTCCTTTAAAAAAATGGCTGCCAAAGTGTATTAATACCTTTTGGTCCGAACTGCTGTTGGTTAATCCTTGATTTAATGAGGTAAAGTAATGAGGTAAAGTAATGGTCTACGTGATGCAACGTTACTGTCTTATTTTAGTGGTGCAATGTGTTGTTCCATTATTCGGCAATTTTACATCTCTCTCATCTCTCTGTCTCTGTCTCCCTTGCAGGAAAAGCAGCCTGTCCTGCTAATGTTTCGTCATCAGCCGTGGTTCTAAGCATCACCTCAGGAGGTTCTAATCAGAGCAACATGCTGCACCTCACTGTGCTCCTCCTTTTCCTCCTGTCCCTCACTTTCCCCTCCACGGGTGAGTTTCGTATGGTAATCACACTCTAGGGATTTTCACACTACTGAGCCGTACTGAGCCGAGCCAAACCAAGCGGTACTGCGCTGGCCTAGTTATGCAGTCACCGTAGTTGCTGGAACTTCACTGAAAATAAAAATATCAGCGCTAGCTGGCACAGGTTAGTTCGGGCCGGCACGGTAGTGTGAAAAAAGGTAACGGTCTCTTCTTCAGTTCAACTGCAGGATAAATAGAATGTGTCTGTTTATTGAATTGCTACTTTTTTGGGATGCAGCCAAGGTCTAGCAGCTATCCACTGCATGTGCAGGCAGATAGAAGAGAGCAGGGCTGAAAATGACCTGTCTGTGTTGTGTAACCCCAGAAAACCCCTTCAGAAGTTTAGATTTCAATTCAGCTGAAGCAAAGAATGTGTTGTTTGGACTCTGGCGTTCTCACTACTTCCCAACACATATCCTTCAAACAGATTGGGATAGTGGAGATTACGTTTGTTCATAGGAAGAGGTGTGTGAGTCATGCTTCGACTTCACCCGAAGGCAATGACAACAGGGTGTGTTTGTGTGTGCCTGGCCCAGCGCATCACATTGTGCTCTATGCCTGCCTGATCCGGCCTCTTCTGAAACACAACAACAGACCAGCATGCATAAATGGGTCATCCCTATGGCTAAGGGACATCGCTTTGACATAGCCGTTGAGAGCCAACAAGGAGGAAGTTAGCCTGATGATTAATGTAATGTCGTTGTTGTAGTTACGTAAACTACAACATAGTCAAGACCGTGGAGAAGGAGAGGGCTACTGTCTCTTTGGGCAGAGGTCTGATAATTGTTGTTGACCATAGAAGTAGAGTCATTAGAAGGGACAAAGTCCATCACAGAACATTGACTTGAATATGAATGTCCGTTCTAGTAATTCCATTTCTTTGCTGTTGACCAGCTGATTCTCCACCCTACTAAGGCTCTTATTGGACAATGCCTCAGTACTGTGTCTCATGTCATGTTACATGATGTGACATCCAACTCGAGCCCAAAATATCTTTGCACAACGAAACTGCAGCATCATTCTCCAGTGTGCAGATTTCTATATTTCTTTCATCACATCAAACCCAAGCTGACCATGTTGAAGATGGGAGAGAGAAATCTCTCATCTCAGTGTGATTGTTTGCATGGCCCTAGTCTGTAGCCTTCAGTACACATCTGCTGTCAATGCCCAATCACCGTGATTGTCACACATTCCATAATGCAACAGAGACAGAAATGTATGGAGCAGTGTATTCAAAAGACAAGTCGAATGTCACTGCAAGCATCATTCGGTCAGCTTGCAATGTATAGATAGCAATGTCACCTTTAACCCCTTGCTTCGTACAGAAGGGGAGATAGGGTAGATAGAAAGCCAGTGACAGTATGTGCTGTATATAGATTGGGGGCGGTGAGAAGTTTAACTTGCTGCAATATTAACCTTGCTGTTTTCTCTCAACAGTGATGGATGAATATGCTGAATAGAAGGAAACTCCAGCACACTGTTGATCTTAATATTTTTTATTTAACCTTTTATTTATCCAGGCAAGTCAAATAAGAACAAATTCTTATTTCCAATGACGGCCTGGCAAGAGGCAAAAGGACTCCTTTGGGGACAGGGGAGAAAAAAACATTTTAAACCATGTAAAACAAAACAGAGACAGAAGACACTGGCAACAGCACAAATACAACAGCAAACAAACTGTGTGTGTGTGTAGTGTATAAAGTAAAACAACAAGCTTCCTTATATAAAGCAATGCAAACTAGTGATATCGGGTGAAAACTAGAAAAAGCTACAGTACAAGTCAAAATTTTCACATTGTCAATAAAGTGTTTTTCATAACTATGAAATAACTTCTACATATGGAATCATGTAGTAACATCAAAACTATGAAGTGTTAAACAAATCAAAATATATTTTTAGATTCTTCAAAGTAGCCACCCATTGCCTTGATGACAGCTTTACACACTCTTGGCATTATCTCAATTCTGTTAATCTATTTGTCCTTTGAACTCCTCCAGGGACACCAGGTCCTGTTTTTTTATGTTGGCTTTGAAGGAATTCCAAGACCAGGGGGCTGAGTAATGAAAGGATCTTTTTCTATGATCGGTAAAACTTTTTGTGACTGTTTGCATGAAACAAGATTGAGATCTGAGCTTGAATGCGTTTTCATTTTGAGGTAGAAAGGAGGATAGATAAAATGGAACATTTTACTAAAATGGCCTTATAAATAAGAATGTCTCACTCTTTAAGCCTGCGGGTTGCTAGTGATGTCCACTCGACAGCACGGTAGAGATCACAATGGTGATTTAGACCTCTCTGATTGGTGACAAGACAAAGGGCTGCATGATACACAGAGTAAAGAGCCGTCAGTGTAAAGCTTGAGGCTTGTGCATAAATAGTATTACCATAGTCCAACACAGATGAATCAACTATTTTCGGGCGGCAAAGGTAAACAAGCTTTGTGCCGGTAATAAAACCCAGCACACAGCTTGAGTTTCCTGACAAGGTTCAAATCTAATTGTATTTGTCACATGTGCCGAATACAGTGAAATGCTTTAAAAAGTTTCAACTTCTCATCCACCCAAACTCCCAAATATTTTTACATTTTTACTTGCTCTATAGAATGTCCTTCCAAAGTAGTAATTCTGTTTTTTTGTGTTTATTATTGGAAAATACAGTGCATATTGTTTTAGAGGAATTCAGAGCAAGCTTCAAATCGTACCGATTCTATTGATGTTAAAAGCTGTTTGAGCTTTTTCAGAAGCCAAAACTGCTGACACTTGAATAGAGAACAGTGTCATCCGCATGAAAATTTACATCCGCTGTCTCAATGTCTCCCAATGTTGTTAATATAGATAATAAACAGCAGGGGACCTAAAATGTATCCTTGAGGCACACCCGAGCACAACTCTACGGTGTCTGACTTACAACCATCTGCCTTTGACAGATAGTTCTCAAACCACTCCAGAGCATGACATGTAATCCCAATACACTTCAATTTCTGCACCAAGACAGTATGGTCCACGGTGTTAAATGCTTTTGACAAGTCTATGAATACAGATACACAATGCAGCTTATTATCCAGGGCACAGTGAATATCATTCAAAACCCTAAAAGTTGCTGTGACAGTGCTGTGGCTAGACTTGAAAAATGATTGCGTACCACTCAAAATACTATTTTCCTGGAGGTGTGCCTTAAACTGCTTATTGACTAAGGACTCCAATACCTTTGCCAGAACAGACAATTTAGATATGTGCCAATAGTTATTCAGTAGAGTGGGACAACCTCCTTTCAAAAGAGGTAGTACAAATGCTGATTTCCACAACTTGGGGATTTCATTACGTTCTATGGTGAGGTTAAATATGCAAGTTAAAGGGGGAGCAATGATGTTTGCATCTAATTGTAGTAGGCGGGGGCCTAGATCATCAGGGCCAGGGGATTTGTTTTTACATTAATTGCTCTCAGGGCTCTATGCACCTCTGAGACAGAATAGGGCGAGCATTTCACAGGGTGCTCATGTTAACCTTTTAACCCTATCAACTAATCCGCCTGCATCCAGAAAATCTGCCTGCATAAATTACCACCTGTGAGTCAACCAGCAGTTGTTTAGGGAGCTGTGCTGCTTGTTTACACTCTAAACCATTCACTACTTGCCAAATTTGGAAGGATTATTCAGATTATCAGCGGGAGAATTGAGGTAGTGGTCTGCTTTCAACTTTCGGGGTCATAGCCACACCCTGATTCTGAAGGCATTTAAAAGCCATCCAATCATCAGCTGAATCAGACCTTCTTGCTTTAGGTCATCTGAGAACCAAGGAAGCTGCACTTAATTCTGTATTATTTGAATGGACATGCTTGTTGCGTACTTCCTGGAATGCTTTGTGGAAGTAAGAAAAAGCTCATTCAACATCAGGGACGAATTCAACTCCAGGCAATATTCAAAACATCATGTAAAAAAAAAAACCTGAGTATCAAACTGCTTCCAGTTTCTTTTCATGATGATACACGGAGGTAGTTTAGGAATGTTACCATCCTTTACACAGGCAGCAGCATAGTGATCACTTATATCAGTTACAGCAGCAGCATTAAAACAATGTGGAGTGTTGGTTGAAATAAGATCAATCAAAGAGGATTTCAGAGGACACTTTGCATTCAATCTTGTTACATTGTTAAGAATCTGAGTAAGATTATAGGTAAATGCATAGATTCTTGAGTTGGTCAGAGCTGGATGTCAACCAGTCTATGTTCAGGTCACCCATAAGCACAATTTCAGATTTGACATTGGCGTTGATGGTTACAATGTCTTTGTCAGTGCTAGATTGTCCGAGGCAGGTTTCAGAAAGCATAAATACATCTGGGTCTGCGGTTTTTATCCAGATATTCACAAGATCAATTATTGCAATAAGATGTATGTGCCACTGACTTTTTAATTCAGATGGGGTAGAACTGTCAGGACCTGGGTTAGATTGCACATTTCCTGACGGTAAAACATTTCGATTCACAATCAGTACTAGAACCATAGTCCAGAGCAGTAGTTCGCAAAATTGTATAGTCCTATAACCCTTCAAACATTCAACCTCCAGATGCGTACCCCCTCTTGCACCAGGGTCAGCACACTCTCAAATGTTGTTTTTTTGCCATCATTGTCAGCCTTCCACACACACTACAGTATACAATACATTTATTAAACAGCTCGTGGGAAGTGACAAAGACCTCTTATAGGACCTAATAATTTTAATCAATAATTTTGCTTTTTATTTAGCCATCTTACATATAAAACTTTATTTGTTCATCAAAAATGGTGAATAACTCACCACAGGTTTATGAGAAGGGTGTGTTTGAAAGGATGCACATAACTGCAATGTTGGGTTGTATTGGAGAGAGTCTCAGTCTTAGATAATTTTCCACACACAGTCTGTGCCTGTATTTAGTTTTCATGCTAGTGAGGGCCGAGAATCCTCTCTCACATTGGTATGTGGTTGCAAAGTGTCTTAACAGCGAGATTTGCCAAGCGCAGATACACTGAGCGCAGCCCAATCCAGAACTCTGGCAGTGGCTCCTGATTAAATAAAATTTTCACAGAACCACTTGTTGCAATTTCAATGAGGCTCTCTTGTTCAGATATCGGTAAGTGGACTGGAGGCAGGGCATGAAAGGGATAACTAATCCAGTAGTTTGTGTCATCTGTTTTGGCAAAGTACCTGCGTAATTGCGCACCCAGCTCACCCAGGTGGTTTGCTATATCACTTATGACATTGTCCCTAAGCTTGAGTTAATTTCATAGCCTCAATTTTGTCCCGCACATTGAATATAGTTGCGGAGAGTCCCTATACTCCTAGATTCAGATCATTCAGGTGAGAAAAAACATCACCCAGATAGGCCAGTCGTGTGAGAAACTCATAATGCATGCGATCAGACAAGTGAAAATTATGGTCAGTAAAAGAGAACTTTAAGCTCGTCTCACAATTTAAAAAAACATGTCCCTTGATAACCAGCGCACTTCTGTATGTTGTAAAAGCATTACATGGTTGCTGCCCATATCATTGCATAATGCAGAAAATACACAAGTTCAGAGGCTTTATATTAACAAAGTTAACAATTTCCACTGTAGTGTCCAAAACATCTTTCAAGCTGTCAGGCATTCCCTTGGCAGCAAGAGCCTCTCGGTGGATCCTGCAGTGTACCAAAGTGGTGTCGGGAGCAACTGCTTGCACGTGCATTACCACTCCACTATGTCTCCCTGTCATGGCTTTTGCGCCATCAGTACAGATACCAACACATCTTGACCATCAAAGACATTACATTTACATTTACATTTAAGATGTCACAAAGCTGTCCAGTAATAGTGCATCTAAATCATTTAAGGGGGGGGTGAGAAGGATTGCTTTATCCTATCCTAGGTATTCCTTGAAGAGGTGGGGTTTCAGGTGTCTCCGGAAGGTGGTGATTGACTCCGCTTAAAAATATCCTCTCACGCTGTCCTGGTTTCCAGAAGAGGATGTCTTCCTTAATTGACCCCCCGTAAACGTAACAAACATATACCAGGAGCTGTGCCAAGCTCGCCACGTCTGTTGACTCATCCAGCTGTAACGTGTAGAATTCACTGGCTTGTATGCGAAGCAGTAATTGTTCCAAAACATCTCCTGCCATGTCACTGATGTGTCGTGAAACAGTTTTGTTTTATGAAGTCATTGTCTATATAGTTTTTTGACCTTTTCCCCCAGCAGTGTCCCAGCCATATCTGCGGCAGCAGGAAGAATTAAGTCCTCCACAATAGTATGGGGCTTGCCTGTCCTGACCTGAGATATCTCTGTTTTCTTTATATTTTGGTTAGGTCAGGGTGTGACTAGGGTGTGTACGCTAGTCTATGTCTTACTACTCAAACATTGTCTTTATTCTCGCTCATTAAACTCCTGTCGCTTATTTTTCAAATTGTCATGTTTAGTTTCTAAATGTCTGCACAGGACTGAAGTTTTCCCGCAAGAGAGTAACGGTTAATGTGAATGGATGTTCATTATTTGACTAGGCTACCTGTATTTGACATTGTGTTATTTTGCTGAACGCTAGATGGTTTCATTTTATTTTTGGCAGTGAAATCACATGAAAAAATTAATTTTAAATGTGAATCACATTTTTTTTTCTTCGTACCCCCGATGGCATTGTGTTTACCCCTGGGGAAAACCTTGTCCAGAGGAACCAGAGTCTTTAACACAACATACACTATGTATACAAAAGTATGTGGACACCCCTTCAAATTGGTGGATTTGGCTATTTCAGCCACACCCGTTGCTGACACGGGTGTAAAATCGAGTGCCCAGCCATGCAATCTCCATAAACAAACATTAGCAAGAGAATGGCCTTACTGAAGAGCTCAGTGACTTTCAATGTGGCTCAGCCGCGAAGTGGTAGGCCACACAAGCTCACAGACCGCCAAGTGCTGTTTTTCGGGAGCTTCATAAAATGGAAACGCGTTCTCTGGAGTGATGAATCACCCTTCTCCATCTTACAGTCTGAAGGACAAATCTGGGTTTGGCAGATGCCAGGAGAACGCTACCTGCCTGAATGCATAGTGCCAACTGTAAAGTTTGGTGGAGGAGGGATAATGGGCCGGGTTAGGCCCCTTAGTTCCAGTGAAGGGAAATCTTAACGCTACAACTTACAATAACATTCTAGATGATTCTGCGCTTCTAACTTTGTGGCAACAGTTTGGGGAAGGCCCTTTCCTGTTCCAGCATGACAATGCCCCTGTGCACAAAGCGAGGTCCATACAGCAATGGTTTGTTGAGATCGGTGTGGAAGAACTTGACTGGCCTGCACAGAGCCCTGACCTCAATGCCAACAAATACCTCTGGGATTAATTGGAACGCCAACTTCAAGCCAGGTCTAATCGCCCAACATCAGTGCCCGACCTCATTAATGCTCTTCTGGCTGAATGGAAGCAAGTTCCCGCAGGAATGTTACAACAACTAGTGGAAAGCCTTCCCAGAAGAGTGGATGCTGTTATATAGGGGGGGGGGGTGGTAACTCATGTTTAATGATGGAAAATGACTTGACATGAAAATACTGAAATGTACAAAAACAACAGACGGAAACGTGAAAAAACTATACAGCCTATCTAGTGAAACTAAACACAGAGACAGGAACAATCACCCACAAAACACTCAAAGAATATGGCTGCCTAAATATGGTTCCCAATCAGAGACAACGATAATCACCTGACTCTGATTGAGAACCGCCTCAGGCAGCCATAGACGACGCTAGACACCCCACAAAACCCCAAGACAAAAACACACCACAATAACCCATGTCACACCCTGGCCTGACCGAATAAATGAAGAATAAACATAATATATCTCGACCAGGGCGTGACAAGAATGTTATTGTAAGTTGTAGCGTTAAGATTTCCCTTCACTGGAACTAAGGGGCCAGTGAAGGGAAACCCGGGCTCAGATTTGTCCTATTTAATAAATATATGCACTATACACAGTAAATATATTTTTTGTTGTATCTCTTTAATACTACTAGTTACCAAGCAATTTTACAAATTGGTTCCCAAGCTCCCAACCTCATAACTAGCTACCAAGGAGCCATTTTAGGCTATTAATCAAGTTAGAGTAGCTATCTTAGCTAGCATGCCTGCTGGCAAGGTTAGACTTTAGAAAAGCAAGAAATAACCACATGTATTGAATAATACTCACATTCCTTTCAATCGTTTACCCTGATTTTAGCAGCGATGCAAAGAAGCATATTTTGTTTATTTAAAAAAAAAAAAAATCACCATTACCAATCACAATACAATGTCTACCGACTGTGGCTCAGTCGGTAGGAAAAGGTTGTTTCAGGTGTTTGTAAAAATGGCCCCAGCCGAAAAGTTGCTTTGGACAAAAGCGTCTGCTAAATGGGATATATTATTATATTATTTGGGATATATTACAATACAGACAGCAGGAAAAGGTTGTTTCAGGTGTTTGAAAAATGCAAAATTGACCACCCATCCGCATTTACTTTGTGTCCCCTCAGATTTTTGGGGTGCGGGTGTAATGTAAGTGTGTGCTGGAGCGGTGACCGAAGCTCGGGTGAGAATGGGCAAGTGGCAGGGGTACTTGTGCCAGGTTGGGTAGTCGGGAGCGGACCGAAAGGTGGGGAACAAGCAGTGCAGCACGCCATGGGAGTAGCTTAGGTATCACACACGCTTGGGGAGGCTTGTGTCGGGAGGCTGGGTAGGAGAGGAGGCTTTTAACCAGACAGGTGCATGGTGGAGGAGCTTTCAGCAATGGCACTGGAGAGATTGTTATTCGTTTGCTTTCTCCAATCTGCAAAAAAAGAGAGGATCTGTAATGGATTTTCTAAATGAACATGCTGACCTGCCTTGTCTCCCCCTCCTTCTTGACTCTCTTCCAGATGCATCTGCCTTCGGAGGGGAACCTGGTTTCTACGGAGGTAATACTTGTTATGGATAATCTCAACAGAGTGTGTGTGTGTGTGTGTGCCTGCGTGCATGTGTTTCTTATCAGTTTGGAATAATGAGGAAATGTTGCAATGTCACCAAATCCAAGCAGAATCCAGAAACACACACAGCAATATGCAGATTTCTCAAATGGGATTTATCAGTAAGTAGCCTACTTAAGAATCTGACAAGAGTTACTAGAAACCATGTTCGGAGGGGATTTCCCCCCCAGCTGGTTATTAGCATGTGTACAGTGAGCACTACCCACCAGACCACAAGGCATTTAGTGAATCTGTGAGTGAACTGACAAGTATCTATGTCAACAATTCATGTGAAAGACAGAACTGGAAGCGAAAGAGCAATTTAACACCTCAGACATGGTATGTGGCAGACATCCTTCTCACCAGACAGACTGACTGCTTAGCTTCTTCTCAGCTGCATCCATTCAGTAGTAACTATCACAAGGTTGTAATCTCTTGTGGACAGATGCGCTGTGTGGCTCAATAGGCTCTAATTACCAACCTGTGAATCAGTGGCGTCCAACAGTTTTTTTGCGGGCGGGGGGGCTCCCCAAAGAAATCTAGCTAATATACTGTAGCTAATCTCATGCTATTTTACACATTTTGACATGACGCTGAGAGAAAATGTTGCTGTTTCAAGTTAATTTTCTGCAATTCTACTTATATTACCATGGGGCAGAGAAAAAAATGTGCAGTGTTATAGCTAATCCAATGCTATTCTACACATTTGTCAATGAGGCTGAGAGAATTCCCAATTTTTAAAGGTAATTTCTTGCAATTCTACATATATTGCCATGGGACAGAGAGGAAAATGTGCAGCTACTGTATATAGCTAATTTCATGCCATTCTACATGTTTTACAATGAGACAGAAACAAACACTAATTACTATCTCACAATTTTAACCATAACTGTTTATGAACCTCTCTGGGATATGTGGGACGCTAGCGCGCCAAATTCAAATAAATTACGATAAAAATCTAACTTTCATGAAATCACACATGTAAGATACCAAATTAAAGCTACACGTGTTGTGAATCCAGCCAACATGTCAGATTTCAAAAAGGCTTTTCGGCAAAAGCAAACAATGCTATTATCTGAGGATAGCACCTCCGTAAACAAAGAGAGAAAAGCATATTTCAACCCTGCAGGCGCAACACAAAACGCAGAAATAAAAATATAAATCATGCCTTACCTTTGACGAGCTTCTCCTGTTGGCACTCCAATATGTCCCATAAACATCACATAATGGTCCTTTTTGTTTGATTAATTCCGTCGATATATATCCAAAATGTCAATTTATTTGGCGCATTTGATCCAGAAAAACACTGGTTCCAACTTGCGCAACGCAACTACAAAATATCTCGAAAGTTACCTGTAAACTTTGCCCAAACATTTCAAACTACTTTTGTAATACAACTTTAGGTATTTCTTTTAAGTAAATCATAGATAAAATTGAAGACGGGATGATCTGTGTTCAATACAGGAAGAAAACAAACTGACGCTACCTTTCTGGTCACGCGCCTCTAACAAACAATACACTTGAAGAGCCACTTGTTTTGAACAGGGCTACTTCTTCATTACACAAAGGAAAAACCTCAACCAATTTCTAAAGACTGGTGACATCCAGTGGAAGCGGCAGGAACTGTAAGAATGTCCCTTAGACATCTGAATTCCCAATGAAAACCCATTGAAAAGAGAGTGACCTCAAAAAAAATCGGAATGTTTTTTTCTCTGGATTACATAAGTACTGTTATACTCATAGACATGATTCAAACAGTTTTAGAAACTGCAGAGTGTTTTCTATCCAAATCTACTAATACTATGCATATCTTATCTTCTGGAGATGAGTAGCAGGCAGTTGAATTTGGGCATGTATTTCATCCGGATGTGAAAATACTGCCCCCTGTCACCAAGAAGTTAACGTGTAAAATAATATATATTATTGATGGTTAAATTAATTTGCCCATTGTTAAATGCATAATTAACAGTATTATTTGATGTGAACCCGTTTTTGCCATTGGGCCTGGATATCAGACTGCAGAGCTCTTTATTGCAGAGTTGTGTGATTGAGGTGGTAAGTTTTCAATTGGCTGACACCTATCACGTGATTTGTGCAGGCTGAAATATGGTGCGTTGGGATGCTATCGTAAACTTTTATGTTTGTAACAAGCATCGAAACAAGCACTCGTTGTTACACCTCTGTAATAACAGACTGCAATTACCACCAGTTACATCTTGCTGTTAGTGTAATTATGAATGATTACGATTAATTACAATACTTGTTACGGTGTAATTACACTGTAATAAGGCCCCCGTAACATTAACATGTTACCTTGTTTTCTCCATGCTGGATGTAACCGAAGAAAACGCACTGAAACAGGAAAACTCATTTTCATTTCCCATTGCAAAACATTTTTGGTTGCTTACCCTACTGAAAATGACCTTGTAATGGAGCTCTCAGTCTGTCTGTTTATGGGCCGTGGCCTTAAGGCCTTGAGGCCCTGTGGAAAGTCTTTCGTGATTCATTGAGGGCCTTCAAAGGCATCACAGGCAAGCTGCCCTCAAAGAGCATTTTGTTGGACACTTAACCCAAGTCCAGAAAGATTGAGAGAGTTGGAGAAAATTCTGATTGATTTTTGCTGTCCTCTGTATGGCCTGCAATTGACTAGTTTGTCTGGTTTTAGACCTTTGACGGTTTCCGGACGTTTTTAGACCACTCAAAGACATAGTTTACACTTCCCTCGACCACTAGATTAGAACACAGATGGGGATGGTCTATTTCAGCAACATTTCATCACTGCAAGTTTGGCTGTACGGCATCGATATTAGGAAGGCATCAGTTGTCAGACAACTCCAAGTCCGAGATATCAATCACATTGATATTTGACCTGCAGTTGACTTGTCCTTCTTTGGGACGTTATCAGACAGCTCTTTTCCATTTGAAAACACACCATAGCCTGTGTGTCCCTCGTTCCACTAGATTAGAACAGAGCAATGTTTGTTCCAGCAAACTTTCATCATTGACAGTTTTTTGTTTGGTCACTTCTGCAGCCAATAAGACATGAGAGTGTAGCTGGCAGGTGTCAAAAGAGGGACAGAACAAACTTTTGTAAGAGCTAACTAGGTATATTAGCATGATATATGCGTCCTACTGCATCTATCTTAAATGACCAGGAAAGATTTGTGTCCCTGCATAATTTTTGGTATTCTGTGCTCTGACAAACTAGTACACAAACCATCAGTCCTTCCCTCCAGGATCTTCCAATGTATTTAAAAAAAAAAACACTTGTAGCAAAAAAATACAATGGAAGTATGTCTGTCTCGTATAATGTAGCCCGCGAACAATGGAAGTATGTCTGTCTCGTATAATGTAGCCCGCGAACAATGGAAGTATGTCTGTCTCGTATAATGTAGACCGCTAACAATGGAAGTATGTCTGTCTCGTATAATGTAGCCCGCAAACAATGGAATGTCTGTCTCGTATGTCTGTCAATGGAGGTATGTCTGTCTCGTATAATGTAGCCCGCGAACAATGGAGGTATGTCTGTCTCGTATAATGTAGCCCGCAAACAATGGAAGTATGTCTGTCTCGTAGTCCGCAAACAATGGAAGTATGTCTGTCTCGTATAATGTAAACAATGGAAGTATGTCTGTCTCGTATAATGTAGACCGCAAACAATGGAAGTATGTCTGTCTCGTATAATGTAGCCCGCAAACAATGGAGGTATGTCTGTCTCGTATAATGTAGCCCGCGAACAATGGAGGTATGTCTGTCTCGTATAATGTAGCCCGCAAACAATGGAAGTATGTCTGTCTCGTATAATGTAGCCCGCAAACAATGGAAGTATGTCTGTCTCGTATAATGTAGACCGCAAACAATGGAAGTATGTCTGTCTCGTATAATGTAGCCTGCGAACAATGGAGGTATGTCTGTCTCGTATAATGTAGCCCGCAAACAATGGAGGTATGTCTGTCTCGTATAATGTAGACCGCAAACAATGGAAGTATGTCTGTCTCGTATAATGTAGCCCGCAAACAATGGAAGTATGTCTGTCTCGTATAATGTAGACCGCAAACAATGGAAGTATGTCTGTCTCGTATAATGTAGACCGCAAACAATGGAAGTATGTCTGTCTCGTATAATGTAGCCCGGAGGTATGTCTGTCTCGTAAACAATGGAAGTATGTCTGTCTCTGTATAATGTAGCCCGCAAACAATGGAAGTATGTCTGTCTCGTATAATGTAGCCCGCTGGAAGTGTGTCTGTCTCGTATAATGTAGCCCGGAGGTATGTCTGTCTCGTATAATGTAGCCCGCAAACACTGGAAGTATGTCAAGGCCATTGGGCTTCAGTACTCCCTAGTCCCCAGTTCTGGCCTTGCATCAACCCACAGGGTGGTGGTGGTTGAAACACTTTAGAACGTTATCGGCCTGTCAGCGTGGGTTAACAGACTGGCACTGGCTGAGAGTGCGTCCAAAATGGCACCCTCTTCCCTATATAGTGCACTACTTTTGACCAGGGCCCTGTAAAGGTTATAGGGTGCCATTTGGGACCGGCCTGGAAGTTCCCTTCTCATCGTTGTTGGCTGGGGAAGGACAGAGCCTAATGAAACGTTGTCTGGGGGTCAAGGTTCACTTTTACCACGTCTCTTCTGGGGATCCTTCCTCTGTAGCAGATGATGAGGATGCATGTTCCTCCACAACAACAGACGTGATGATCTGGTTAAATATCCTGACATTACGGCGATGATGAGGACCTTTTAGGAAATGGTTTATTTGTCTGGCATTATGTTGCCATGGGAGCAGCAACGAGTCTTGTAACAATACAGTGATCTAGATGTGTTATGCTATTATAGATGGAATGCGTGATGTTTTTGAAGGTCCGAGAGTTCATCAGGTTCATCAATTTGTAATTGAGAATATTCAAGTTAATTAAGCAGAGGTTGGCCACGAAGAAAGAGCATCTTACAATATTGTAATGTATTTTAAATGTTCTGTAACAATAATACAAAAAAACGTTATTATTATTTTCTTCCTTAATGGAGAAAATAAAATATGGAATAAATAGAAATGACAGATTATGTGTTGGACTAGTAACCGGAATGTTGCAAGTTCAAACCCCCAAGCTGACAAGGTCAAATCTGTTTGGAACAGGCAGTTAACCCACAGTTCCTAGGCCATCATTGAAAATAAGAATTTGTTCTTAACTGACTTGCCTAGTTAAATAAAGGTAAAATTAAAAAAAAAAAAAAAAGATTATGTTTGGATAAAATGCATAGATAATGATACAGCTCTTTATAGAAATAAAACAAATGATGAACTGTTGAGCTATAGGAAGCGTTTCCATTGACTCTAGTCACGTTTGTTGTGCATTTGGAAGACATAACACACACCAAGGTGACTCCTTGTCACAGAAACATGGGAGGCCTCCTACTTATCTATAAACAAGGTCAGGGACCTACAATGGTTAATTTACTGTGTGCTGTCATAGTGTACAGGGTATGCATAGATAGCATTATTTATATATTCCCCTCACCCACCACCATATTCCCTCACTAACCAACCAGTTACAGTCAGTGAAGGGTACATTGAAATGATTTTGTGAGAAGGGGAACATGTCGTGACAATGCATGCAGGGTGCGTTGTTTATTCTCTCCCAGACATCATCTCTCACTCTCTCTCTCTTACTCTCTCTCCTCGCTCTCGCTCTCTGTTCACGGCCACTCACGTTCTCTCTCTCATGGATGATAAGTGTCGCATCGACCGCGGGCGATCAAATTGGGTATGCTTTTGTGGATGTCACAGCAGGTGTGCAAGAATAAAGGGCCAGTCTGCCTTCTTTGTAAGTGCGTCTGCGAATGTAGCAGCAGAGATGTGCAAGATTAAGGCACCTGCATCTATGTAAACCCTAGGACACATTTATGTTATCTCCACTCTGTGTCGCGCTGCGTGAATGCATGCAGAGCATGCTGCAGGATCTAGGGCCTACAGTAGACAGGTTTCCGTTGACCCCAAGTTTAATTGACAAAAGCAATGCTGCAAAAAAAAAATCATTACGAAATGTGTAATGGAAACAGCAGATATGGGATAAATGTAATAAAGATCGACCAAATTTGTATCCGTTTGACAGAGGTGTATTTTTATTGTGTTTAACTGTCTTTATTTGCGACAAATGATGACGCAAATTGTGTTTTTCGAATAAATGATTGCCAAATCATTTTGAATGCCTAATTATAATGCTCCACCCCACATTGAATTATAAATGCCTACTCCTTGAAAAATCCAAAACAACAATTTGCAGGACAAGGATTGTCCTGACTTTCAAGAATGCCTGATTTGCTTCACCTTGCTTTTCTGGTCGACCCGATTCGAGTTTCACCTTCTAATTAGTTCATATCTACAGTGCAAATTTCACCTTGGCTCGGTCCGTGGCGCTACATTGGCACATGTGGAATTATTAGAGTATGGCAAATAGTAGTCAAATATTGTATTCTATCCATGTTTGCGCTCGCAGCCTACCTGAGACATGAAACAGAGAGGTGGCAAGGCATACAGGCTGTCACCTAAATGGAAACACTTCAACCTCTCGCTCTCTCTCTCGCTCTCGCTCGCTCTCTCTCTTGCTCTCTCGCTCTCTCTCTCGCCCTCTTGCTCTCTCTCTCTCTCGCTCCATATATATCTATCTACACATGCACCATACAGTATGACCATGCACATCTCTAGTACTGAATAGTATTCATATTAACATATTCTTTGTGATGCAGTGATACCCAGTGCGCTCTACAGTAACACTTTCACAGTGAGGATTTGGCTAGCAGCAAAGCTCTAGCCACATTTCACTCACAGACCTGGCATGGTGAACATACCCACAGAATGCTGCAGTAGAGATGCCTTCAGGATACAGCACATATGTTCACTGTCCCAATTGGACGACAACCAATTTCTTCATGTAATCAAACAAACAAACAAATAGACGCCCAGATAAACAACTGTCTGGGAGTTAACTACATGCTAGCTTGTAGCTTGAGTAGTTTTATATGTCTGTATTATTTATTAATTACATTTACAAATTATATCACCATATGCCTAAATAGGTGCAACACTATATATAGCTCACATATCCATTGTAAAACAAAATCATTATCGAGTTTCCCTTACAGGCTGGGAGGCAATTGTGTGTGATACAAGGCATCTTGCACTGTCACAGTTCTCTACAATATTATAACGCTTAAATAATAATCCAAATTCCTGCTGGCTAAAATGTTGCCTAATATATACCTGCCCGATGAAAAATAAATGTTTCATTTCATTAGAGGCTCTGATGCCAGGAAGGAAAGTAAGAATGAAAGGAGGAAAAGAAAAGCTTCAGACAAGACCAGGATCCTGGATCAGGAGAGAGCAGGTTTGTGTTGGTATTGTTCCAGTATAGGCCAGACAATGTTGTTGAATAGTCCTGTTGTCTGGTAATAAAGTCCAGAGGAAAGGCTTTTCTCTTCACAGCCCAGGAGAGAATAGGGTGTGTGTGTGTGTGTGTGTGTGTGTGTGTGTGTGTCAGTGTCTTTGTCCATTGACTGCCGAGGACATGATTGCATACCCCGAAAAAGCTTTTACACCTCTTTAACGGAGTCACCCAGCCATTGCCACCACAACCAAGTCATGGCCAG